>NC_053154.1:27361781-27661781 GCF_016835505.1 Polypterus senegalus
CAAAACTGAATTTGCAGCTAAAATTCGTGAGGTGGCAGATGAATTACAGTGTGGATTACATGAATTAAATGAAATCATCACAGATTTACAAAGATTCAGCAGCACCAATGCATGAAATGATTATTATACATAAGTTACTAAAGCCAACCTTTCCACACAGATTCAGGCCTATAGTGCTTAAGTTTTACTGTAAAAGAAATTTATGAAGATGTATCTAATTTTCTCTAATGGTTACTGTAACCAACTAGAGAAGCATCTGCTTCACAGACCGTTTCCTGATAAACATCTAATAATTTGTTCTGTTTCATTTATAATTAATTTACTTTATGCACTGTATTGCAAATGTTTTGGCTAAAATTTGAAAATGTACTCAAGTTCAGTTTTGTTAGAACATTTTAAAATAAAATCAGTAGAATAACTATTAGGCAGTGTGAGGAGAGCAGTTCTACCAGAGCCCATGAGGCTGAATGGTTGTTGTTCTGCAAAGCTTTATTATTAACATGCTTGCTTATTTCACATTGGAGTGAAAAACATAGTAGCATTGCCTTTTCTGAAACTCTGGAAATCTTAATATTGACTGCTGACCTTTTATGTAACTTGTATTCTTGATGAATCTCATTAATGGTGATTCTTTTTTGAATGTATTTGATTTAATTTCACATGAGGGGACTATATTTATTTTCACTAACTGGCATCAAATTCTAGTTATGACAGTAAACAAAATAGATATTTCTCTCTATTATAAAAGAAAATCCTGGGACGAGACTTTCTCTGAGATAATTTCAACTCCGGCGGGAGATAATTTCAGGTCCCGTGAGACGAGACTTTTTACCAAGAGATTTCGACAAGTCCCACCCTCCTCTCAAACTTTTACAACCACGCCCACGGTCCATGCTGTTCTCATTCGTTTGATTGCTATTGTCAGACACAGTCCCTGCGCTGTCAGCTCCAAGCAGGGTCGGAAATAAAAGACAAAGAGTAGAAGACAAAGTTGAACATTGTAAAGAGGTTCAAAAATGATGGCGTGATACACATGCAGAGCAGGTTAGAGATTATGAAAGTACTAAAATTCGAAAGTCTCAAAAACTCATAGTAAAGATTGCATTAGCACCAATAAACGTAAATTATTTCTCAGTGAAATAACGGAACAGCGAAAAGAGATTGAATATATGGACATAGGTGATATGACAGAAGTACGTAAATATGGTTTGGCTTTAAACTTTAAGTCGGAGACTTGCAGATCGTCATATTCGTGTTGCCATCATGGAAAAGTAGTGTTTCTTCCCAATGAAGAGGCGTATCCACGAGAATTAAAAGATTTGTTGTTTGGTGAAAATGAAATCCAGATACACGAGCGGCAGAGACGCGAAGTGGCTGCTGCATAGAGGCTGCCCAGGGGTTGGTGAGCGAAATGAGTAGGGGGCAGACCCCTTTAGTCTTTAGACATTTTGCACCTTTTCTTAGTGTTTGCTGTTTTACAAAACATGGCTCATTACTTTAATGGATATGTTTTTGAAGGGAGAGATTAACAACTGAATTGAATTAATGGTGGCAATTACAACTTTGGTCACAAATGATAATCTCACTTATATATTGGAAGATGCTAATCTTAGCACTTCACATAGTTAAAATCAATGTAAGCTTTTATTAAATGTAATTTTTGCTTTGATCTTCATACTGGCTGATATTACACAGCCATTAAAAGAGACTTTTTTGAAAAATACATGGCTTTTTTGTGATTTGTCTTATTTTGTGCTTGTGTGTTTTATAGCCTTTTTTATCAGACATGTTCTTCATGTGCTTATTTTTATACACTCACTACTTTATCTCCTTCCTAATCTAAACAGTTGTAAGGTAGAAAACATGAGTGCCAGTCCTTATCAGTCTCCCTCATTCACTCGCTCTTTCACTCATATTGGGCTAATCTGCAGCCACTTATTAACCTAAGCTGCAGGTTTTTAAGGGGCTAATGGAGAATCCCATCCAGATGTGACTGAGATCATTCAGTCTCCACGTGGACAGTGACCAGGCCAAGAGCTAAAACACAATGTTGTGGAGTTGGGAGGCAGCAGTAATGTAGGCAATAAATGGGTTATTCTTTATTTTTCCAGTAATGTCCAGAACATTTAAAGCAAACATCAATATTAAATACTACAACAGCATAAAATTAATCAATGCAGCTGCAAATATATCAATAAATATATGAAATAATGAAAATGGGAAGATACATCAGTACCTCAGAGACTGTTTTGTAGATTCTGTCTTTTCCCATCCATGAAAGACACCCTCCTGCTGTTCATTTAAATGCCCACCTAGAAAACGCAAAGTGTATTTACATTTTGAGAACTGAAAGCACCAAGAACACCAGACTTTTGAAGTGTGTCAACAAGATGTTTTTACAGGAACTTTGCTGGATGACAAAGTGCTGTCTTTTTGCACCTTTGATAAGCAAGGGAGGTAGGTTGCAAGATGGTGGTTTTAATCAGAGAAAAAGAGGTGTGTCTGTTGGCAGATATCCACATGTTAGAAAGGAGCACATAATAGGAAGAGTATATACTGTATACCCTAACAACATGTAATGTTGTTATTTGCATACGCTCCTTCACACCTCCTTTGAAGATCTCAGGACTGTCAACAGCATGGTACATCTGACATTTTAGGCGGCTTACAGTGCTCTAGGATTGCTGGACAGAGACAATAATTTGGATGAAACTTTGATGGAAGACAGCTTATGTGAGAACTCCTCAAAGCTGAGGTATCTACTTGTTATCATAATGGTGTTCTGCAAGCTATCTGATCCTATGGCCTTATAGACCACTCGGCCTGCCAGAAGATGTGTTGTGAGACAACCAGAGACTTTCCACAGATACCATAATTCACAGCAGTTGCCTCATCCTTGTTTAAGATACCACTTTATCAATGGGTGAAAGATCTCCGAAGCAGTATAAATTACGTTCGTCCTCAACAAAAGCTGAAATAGTAATGAGTAGTGATTACATAAGAGAAACCAGCTATGATTATGCAGAAATTACTAGTTTCATTACTGCATCTGGTGCTGTAACCATGACCATTATCCATCTGAATTCTTAAATTCTGTTACTGGCTCTTGTGTTCTTCTCTGAAACTAGCAGTGCCCATGATGCTAATGGGAAATCTAAATGCACCAAAGTTGTGCAATGGTACTAGACTGCAAGTTAGGTCCCTCCATCACAACTTCATTGTGGTAACAATATTGATAGTGCAACAGACTTGATTTTAGTGTATATTCTGAAAATCCCTCTCATACCTAGTAGTTACCCATTTGGGTTCAAAAGGCTGCAGTTACCCATTAGTGTGTCCTTTGACATATGACAATTAATAAGTCTCAGGGTCAGACTCTCAGAGTAGCAGCTGTTGGTTTGACCTCCTGCTGTTTCTTAAATGGGAAACTGTATGTGGGGTGTCCTCATGTGTGATAAGAGGTCAGTGGCGAAGCGTCATTTTTAAATAAATATAATCAAGTCCCAGAAAGTCCAGGCTCTAAACCTACATGTGTATGTGCCACTCCGGGGTTGATTGGGGTGCAAATGCAAGCAGGTCAGTCAGGTGCCACATTCACACCTCAGAATAAGTGGAGGACAGCACCTTCATCCAATTGGGCAGTATAAAAGGAGCCTGCGTGGTAGAAGGGGAGGAGATCAAAAAAGGGAGAATCAAGAATGAGAAACAGAGGACATCTTCAGGTGCCGGAGAATCACCAAGAGAAAGAGAGGAGACAGAGTAGCGAGTAACCAAGTGGAAAAGCGACGATCGGCGCTCAAGGGGTGGATTGTTACCCTCTGATTAAATGGAAGAGCAGGTACGATGGTGGTGGAGTCCTATGTAGGGATCCAAGGGATGCCAGGAGAGAGAGAGGAAGATGGGAGAACAGCCGACTTCAAGCAGTCTTGCAGATGCCGACAGAGGCAACTAAGACATGGGTTGGAAACCACAGCTGCTGGTGTCTCTGCTGGCTGAGCAAGCCTCTGGGTGATCTGGGGAGATAGGAGAACGGAGGTTGCTTTGGGCTCAGTAGTAGGGAGAAAGATCAAGGACCTGATGACTGTGTTCCTTTATTTGTGAATTATTTGGTTTTTAACTCATGGGCTAGTCATTGATTTTATGGGATTACTTATGGAAGATAATTTTTGCACATGATTTCTTTGAACAGTATGTTTTTTAATAAAAGCTGTTTGCATTCGCACCAACTCCTTGCTGACTGTGTGTGTCCTCGTTTGCCTGACTCACCTCGGTTTATGACTATTGACGGTTCCAGATTCATGAGGCTCCCAGAAGTGTGGAACCAACCTGGACCATCACATCAAGTTAGAACAGTACAACTTTGTTCTCCCAATTAAAAAAAAATGTCTTGAATGAATCTTTAGTTTGGTTTCAAATATCCCTGAATTAAGGGGAAAGTACTCAGAATACTAGTTTGGTCCTAAATGTCCTAGAATTAGAAGGAACACACTCTCCATACTACCATTAGCACTCTCTATTTATAATTAAAGCACCTTGAAATGAGGGAACATGATACTGTACAAGCATATAAACAGAGGTATTGGTCCTCAAATGCTCCAGCCTAGTGCTGCCTTTATTGCATAAGGCCCATCTTCCATACTGTTATTAACATACTATTCAACAACATATCAATATGATTTTGAAAATACAAGAGACTTACATCATTTAAATTTGGCCATTTATCCACATCCCTCTGTTGTTACGGTTACTTCTTCTGCTTGCTAGAATTTTCTTCAAGAAGAGACTTGTGGAAGCTTAATAATATTACTTCCATCTAAGCTGCAAACTTCATGGTCTGAGATAAGGTGCGTACTGACCATTGTTTCTTGTCCCATGGAATGCAGAAAAATAACGGCTTTTCTACCTATTTCCTTTATTATTTTTATAAATTCTTCAGTACAGCATTCTGCGGAACTGTCTGGTTCTAGAATGCATGTTTCAATAGAGGGATTACTTTTCTTAGATTTCATTTTAACTGGAACAACTGCAAGACCACGATTACTGTTCTCAGCCCTTTAACAACCACACGTTTCATTGTTCAATTTGACTGATGCATTTGTTGCAGGAGATGTATTATTTTCACTTTGACCACTAGATGGCACCAAGTCACACCTACAGTAAACCATTTTACTATCTAAATACAAGATAGCCTGGTGTTTCAATGAGCATCTTGTCTTTGCTGACAACCTTTGCTTAAGTGATTCTCTGATAAACACCCAAAACATAAAGTCTTTGACTTCATAAAATAAAGTTTCTCTTTGTGTAATTTCTGTTTAAATTATTTACAATAATCCAAACTATCTTGTTTTTGACAGAGATGCATTGTATGTTATTTACAGAGTTCTTAGCAAGATCATCTGTTTTTGCTTCCTTCTCATTTTTCTTAAATTCTGTTATCCTTCATTATTAATTCCATGTAAATGGAAGTTTGGTGATTTGGTTAAAAATGAATTATGGAGCTAAATTCAGATTCTGATTCTATGATGTTCAAAACATCGAGAAAAGTTGTTAACAGTGCATCTGTGTGTGTGTCTGTGTGCCAAATCAAAATGAATTTTTATGTCTTCAAATTACAATCATCATCAGAACATTATGCAGTTTTGTGTGTTGTGTAGTGCTCCTGGATGATTACATTATGAGTAGAACATTTTAGAACAAACAGTTTCCACTCTGAACCTGATGTACAACTGTAACTTGAAAACAAAAATTGACATATCTTTTTCAAACTAGTTGCACTGTGTTTGTCTTGTTACGGGCTCCAGGTCTATTTTCTTTTGTCCAGTTTACTCCAGTGCTTCTCCCCATATCCTTCAAAAACCATTTGACCTACAGTCATATGAAAAAGTTTGGGAGCCCCTCTCAGCCTGAATAATAATTTACTCTACTTTAAACAAAAAAGATAACAGTGGTATGTCTTTCATTTCCTATGAACATCGGAGTACTGGGGTGTTTTCCGAACAAAGATTTTTAGTGAAGCAGTATTTAGTTGTATGAAATTAAACCAAATGTGAAAAACTGGCTGTGCAAAGTTTTAGGTCCCCTTGTAATTTTGCTGATTTGAATGCATTGTGAGGGACAGCCGGTGTTTCAGTCCGGCCGGGACGTCCCTCAACTAAAAGAGAGAGCCTTTTTAGGACACTACATCCCCCGGGACGCTAGACGGCAGCTACCCTGGACAGAAATGGTTCCCAGGATTCCCGCAGGGCAGCATGGGACATGGAGTCCGGTTCTTCAGCCCTGTTGGGTACCGTGGGTACCGCCAGGGGGAGCTCACCAAGAACCCGGGGATTATTATGGTGACGTTAACCCGGAAGTACCTAGGAGTCACAAGGTCGGAAACCCGCAGTACTTCTGGGACACCTGAGGAAGGCGTTTTGACCCGGAGAAGGAATACTTCCGGGTCATGGACTATTTAAAGGACTGTGGGAAACCCAGCAGGCTGAGCTGGAGTTGGGTGGGAGTGTGACGGAGCTGCTGGGAATGGAGGATTGGTTATTATTATTATTGTTATTATTATTATTATTATTATTATTATTATATTATTATTATTATTATTATTGTTATTATTATTATTATTATTGATTTATTGGAGTATTGTGGAGTGGAGGTGCTTGGTGCACAATATTATTATAATAAATTCAATTATTTGGACTTTTACCTGGTGTCTGACATGTCGTCTGAGGGTTCAAGAGGACGACAGTGCCCCCTTTCGGTCACAGTATGTAACTGCTCAAAACTGATTACTTGCAACACCAAATTGGTTGGATTAGCTCGTTAAGCCTTGAACTTTATAGACAGGGGAGTCCAATCATGAGTGGTAAAAGGTATTTAAGGTGGTCAATTGCAAGTTGTGCTTCCCTTTGACTCTCCTCTGAAGAGTGACAGCATGGGATCCTCAAAACAACTCTCAAAACGTCTGAAAACAAAGATTGTTCAGTATGATGGCTTAGGGGTAGGCTACAAAAAGATATCTTAGAGGTTTAAACTGTCAGTTTCAACTGTAAGGAATGTAATCAGGAAATGGAAGGCCACAGGCACAGTTGCTGTTAAACCCAGCAGGTCTGGCACGCCAAGAAAAACACAGGGGTGGCATTTGTGCAGGATTGTGAGTATGGTTACAGACAACCCACAGATCACCTCTAAAGATCTGCAAGAACATCTTGCTGCAGATGGTGTATCTGTACATCGTTCTACAATTCAGCGCAATTTGCAGAAAGAACATCTGTATGGCAGGGTGATGAGAAAGAAGCCCTTTCTGCACTCACGCCACAAACAAATGCTCACTTAGACAAGCCAGATTCATTCTGGAACAAAGTGCTTTGACTGATGAGACAAATTGAGTTATTTGGTCATAACAAAAAGCGTTTTGCGGAAGAAGAACACTGCATTCCAAGCAAAACACCTGCTCACCTACTGTCAAATTTGGTGGAGGTTCCATCATGCTGTGGGGCTGTGTGGCTAGTTCAGAGACTGGGGCCCTTGTTAAAGTCGAGGGGTTGGATATTCCAACAAGACAATGACCCAAAACACAGTTCGAAATCTACAAAGGCATTCATGTAGAGGGAGAAGTACAATGTTCAGTCCCCTGACTTGAATATCATCGAAAATCTATGGGATGATTTGAAGCAGGCTGTCCATGCTTGACAGCCATCAAATTTAACTGAACTGGAGAGATTTTGTATGGAAGAATGGTCAAAAATACCTCCCTTCAGAATCCAGACACTCAGCAAAGGCTATAGGAGGCGTCTAGTTGGCTGAACTAAGTATTGATGTCATATCTCTGTTGCGGTGCCCAAATTTATGCACCTGTCTAATTTTGTTATGATGCATATTGTATATTTTCTGTTAATCCAATAAACTTAATGTCACTGCTGAAATACTACTTTTTCCATAAGGCATGTCATATATTAAAAGGAAGTTGCTACTTTGAAAGCTCAGCCAATGATAAACAAAAATCCAAAGAATTAAGAGGGGTTCCCAAACTTTTTCATATGACTGTATATCCAATAATGGCTGCTGTAGAAATTGTTTTAATTAAAAGTTTTTGCAGTTTGCTATGTTTTGTTAGGGGACTAGACCTATTGATTTGTAATTTTGTGCACTAGTTTTTGAGATATGTCATTTAATCAAATATTAGCCAATGGGGATGTCACAGACCCACAATCCCCTGGCATATTTGCTCAGACTAGATCAAACAGGTTCCCCCACAAGTTTGTTTTTCTCAAATTTCATACAATTGTAATTCCTCCTCTACACCTCCCAGGAGAGCTTTGTCCACCTCCTCCCAACTCAAATTTCCTGGGCTGTGTGGTCTCCTCCCTTTTTAACCTAACCTAAGTACTTCTAAGTCAGGTGAAAACACCCTAAGACTCGGGACTTATCTCCTAATAGCTCCTCCTGGTGGCACCTGTGGAACCCGACAGTGCAGCCCTTCAGAAATACAACTCCCATGCCCTCTGAGTATCCAAACAGGGACTTGCCAAAAGGGATGCTGCCCCCCAGTGTATGGGGAAATAACATAAGCACCAGAAGCACCCTCCCAGGGCCTTTCGCCCCAATTGGGAAAGGAAACGCTAACTATCCTGATCAAGGTGCCCTGACAGAGTAAGACCTCTTGTTTTCCCTTATGCATTACTGCACAGGATTTGCTTACTTGTAGAGCCAAATCACTTTTGACAGGGCTTCTATTCACAGTTTTAAGAAGTGGACAGTTATCGCTTCCAAGAATATTTTGGTGGTTACCTACAGTATTTACATGGCAGTCTTTAGGGTATTCAAGGTTTGTAGAAATGTGAAAATTGGCTGGATTAATTGTTTTCACTTCAAGGTTCTGTCACTTAGTCTAGTTGGCCTGCCAATCTAGACACTGTCTCAGGATCCCTGAGTCTGTTGGATTCTGTCCCACACAGATCACAAGATGGGTCCAGTTTTTCTGCTGTTCCCCTTGGAATCAGCCAGTGTTTGTGAGTACTTGGTCGCAAAGCACAGCACATCCTGAGAGTTTGAGTCTGGGATGGCCATTCTAGTTCCCATGAACTATGCCCATTCTAGTTCCTAGTGTAGGAAAGAAAGTTATTTAACTTTCCAGGGATGGCAAATTAAAGCAGGGTAATGGTGTGTAGGGTCTCTGTGTCACCTTATAGCCGTGACTCCAGAATTATAAAGTGATCTGTACAATTTATGAACAAGGTTCACAAAACAGCAAATGTCTTCATGAACACTTTCACTTTTTCTGGTGTGGTTCAATGTGGCAATAGACTTAACTTTCACAAAAGCCAGACGTGCTTGTTGAAATGAACAAAATAATACCATTTATTTATAATACAAGCATAACAGAATATGAATATATGTAAGTATAAACAGTATATACAATAGGCATATAGTCGAAAGACACTAACAAACAACACATAACATAAAATTGCAGAAGATTTGTTGAACTTTTTCTCTCCCATAGGAAAAGGTGCATAATTTATGTATTCTAGCTCTTCTCTTAGAGCTGTTCCCTCTTATAGAAACAGACACACAGAGTAATTCATGAACTCTGATTTTTCAAATAATGTGGTTAAGATGCACAAGTTCTTTGGCTGATGATGAAGCTTCTGAAGTGAGTGAAGTGGCATTAATTTTCTCACAGCAGCTATCCTCTGCTCTTTCTTATTACCAACCCCAAACACAGATGTCTCTGTCTCTCTCAGTTTGTGTGTGTGTGTGTGAGAGAGAGAGAGAGAGAGAGAGAGAGGAGAGGAGAGTTATGGATGCAGATGGCACTGCAGTTTCTCTTCAAGGGTTTTACACAGCATCCTCAGGTTGCTTTCAAAATTAATCTTCTGAGCAACAGGTTATGGTCGGATGCTGTTTCAACAATACAAATGCTTGTTTAATTTGCTCTCTCTCTTGCTTGTGCACTTGCTGTTCCTCACCAAGGTTAGACTAATGAAAACCTCATCTAAACTTCAATACAGTAAAGTATTCAACCATTCCAGTCCAGCACAGCTGTCATCTGGAGTAAAGGGATTGCTTCAACCTCTGTTGCAGCCATATTCTCTCAGGGTTCTAGTTATCGGCAGCCAGATTATGGTCAGGTTGAGCTGTAGCATGGTGAGGGAAAAGCAATTAGTTAGGGCGTTACAAGGGTTTTTAGAGTGAGGAACAGAGGTCTTGTCATTGGATTCTTGGATTCACATAAACCCATCCTCTTGGTTGACCACTAGTGCACCATTTGGTCCATTCAATGGTACTCATGCTTGATTTACAGTCCTTTGTTCAGAACCTGTGCCATTGAGAGAGATGTCCCTGGCTGTTACATGGTCTGATATTAATCGTCTTATCAGATAAAATGAGGGCCCAGTCAGTCAAGCTGAGATGTTTTAGATGGTAATAAGCGTGTCTGGCAGCAGCTCGCTAAGCCAGAACTTGGATCCCAAACTGGCAAAATAGATAATGCAGATTTTGTTTTTTTTCTCCAGGTGTCTGGACTTTGTTTTTTTATTTTTCTCTCCTCTCTGGCCATCGGACCTTTCCCTTATTTTATGTTAATTATTATTGCCTACTTTTATTTTTATATTTTGTCTTTTTTTCTCTTTCTTCATCCCATAAGGCACTTTGACCTACATCATTTGTATGAAAATGTGGTATATAAATAAATATTTTGTTGTTGTTGTTCATCCTATGTCACTAGTTAGGAATTCTATGAGGCAGTCATTCATTGAATGTCTTCAAAAGTTATCTTCTCCAGAGTCGGTTGGTATCCAAATTGTGTAACTCCCATGGATCTCCATGGTTGGTCATATGTCTGTCCTCCGCCAACACTGGCTCAGACTTTCAGTTACTCATTTGACCCCTCGGTGCATTGTCGTTATCTTGACTGGAAATATGGATGTATGGAAAGCAACATGTGGCACTTTCACTGTTAGTGAGGTAATAATAGGGGACAACAAAAGACTCTTTACCTAGCTTGTTATACCCAGTGACAGAAAATACCTTGGTGTCTGATCCATTGCTAGACAATCCCACTGGGTCAACCTTTTCTTTACCTGCTAAGCAGCACTCCACTTGTCTCTGTGAATGACCTTTGGTTGCTCATCTCCACAGACTGTCTTCATCAGTACAGTCTAAGCAAACTTGTTGTGGAACAATACCCACTGCTACTCTGCTACCTTGAAGTTTCCAGCAAGTGTTTTTGCCATCTCATGGGTGTAACAGTCATGCAACAATTGTTCAGCCAGGGGATCCTGCTGACTATATCAGTTGTGGCCACTAGGGGGCATGCTAGAACCCTAGAACCTAGGCAGAATTGCTTGGTTTTCAGTCCTGGTCCAAACAGAAGTTTTTATTTAAAACAAAATACCTTACAGAGATTTGTTATCCTCAAATCCATGCAATTAAAAAATATACTTTGTAAAACGCTAGGGGTCGCTGTTGCCCTGTTAACCCCAACAGACAAATGCTTTGGACACCGATTAAAAGTCACTAGAAGATTTTAATATTCTTTTCTTCTTAAAAACAATGCCTTAAGCACCACAGCCACAACAGCACAAGTAAATAATAATAAATCAAACACAAACACAATATGAATCTCTCCTCCACACCTCCCAGCAAGAGTTGTCTATCTCCTCCTGACTCTGGCTTGCCTGCTGGGTTCCCAGCAGTCCTTTTGATAGTCCTTGACCCAAAAGTTCTTATGTCCTTCCGACCACGTGACTTGCTAGCACTTCCGGGTCTAATGAAGAACTGGCTTTTCTTCAGCCCGGAAGTACTTCGGGGCTTCTGTCCTCATGACTACCTTGTACTTCCGAGCTATAGGGAAAGGATGAGTGCCCAGGTCCTTCGACAGCTACCCCTGACGGCACCCATGGCACCCAACAGGGCTGAGAAACCGAACTCCAAGTCCCATGATGCCCGGTGGGAATCCGGGCCACCGCTACACTCCAGGGGAGCTGCCATCTAGCCTTTGGGGGAGACAGTGACCTAAAGAAGCTGCCTCCCCTCATCCTTCTATCCTTAGGGCGCCCCCACCAGGTTGAGCTACCGGCCATCTATCATAACATGTACACAACCATAAAGGCACATGCACATACTTGCATGCACACACACCTTCAGAGCAATTTGTAAGTACAGATATCTGACAGCATATGACGGATGATGAAGGGAAAGAAATAAACAAACACATACACACATAATGGTAGTCCATTGCAAATACCAGTAATGAACAAAAACACCAGCTCACAGAAAAAATTAGTAATCAATCCTAACATTTACATCTTGGAATGTATTAGAAAACCTAAAGCACCTGGAGAAAGGAAAAGTGAACACACAAACTCCACCAAGACAACAGAACGGAGCAGGATAAACGCCCAGGATGATGAATCTATGAGGTGGTGGTGAATAACTGTATTAATGTTGTAGTGTTGTTGCTGTACAGCATTTTGGTAAAGCATTTTAGTTCAATTCCAGTTCTGTTTTATTGTCTCAAGAGAGAAATTTGGTTTGTCAGCAGGTTTTACAGACCACAATGTAACATTAAATACAGTACATCTGCAAAGAACACAGCCATCAAATTAACTTACTACAAATAAATAAAATATAGCAATTAACACAATACTTATGGTGAAACATTAGATCAAATATATTAGACGCAAAAATGAAACCAACATTTAGACTTGTTTGATATTGATGTAAATGGTAATGGTCCATCCTGTAATTTAAACCTGTGGATATTTACTAAATTTGAAATTATTTAAAGGATTAATGGCAGATGAAATGAAAAAGTATTTAAACTGGTTTCTTATTATCCTTGGAATTTTGAACCTGTATCCTGATGGCAACATCTGAAATTGACAATCTAGTGGGTGAGTCCTGTTTTACAAAATACACTCTGCTTTCCATAATCTTCTTCTACTACTTACATTTGGGGTTGAAATTCTTGATCGACCTTCTCTAAACCACTCGGTCCTGCACAATCGTCCCAGTCAAACCCTTTTCCTTTAGATCTTCTTTGACTTTATTCATCAACCCGTTTGGACTCCCTCTCTTCCTCTTGTTCTGTACGTCTGTTCCCATCACACCTTTGCCCACATATCCATTGTCCCTCTTCATCACATGCCAGTACCACTTCATCCTACTTTCTTAACCTTTCTTAGATATCTCTAACATTTTTGTGGTACCTCTGATTGTCTCATTTCTTATTCTGTCATTTTTTGTAACTCCACACATCCATTTCAACATTCTAAGTTCTGGCACATCTAACTTCTGTTCCTGTGCTCCCTTCACTGCCCATGTTTCATCTCCATATATAATTGCTGGTCTTACCACTGTCTTAAAAAGCTTACCTGTAACCTTTGTTTAAATTCTTCATTCACACAATACTCCAGATACCTTCTTCCAATTGTTCCTTCCACACTTCACTCTGTGGATTATCTCTATATCTACATTTTTCATTTCAGGCTACTACTGATCCAAGATATTTAAATTGATCCATTCTTTTCAATAGCTCTCCCTGCAGGCTAACTTCTCAATCCTGATCATAATTAATCTCTTCTTCCTATTCATCTTCAGTCCTCTTCCAAAGCCCTTCTCTATTCTTTAAACGTCCTCTCAATTCCCTCCTTTCTGTTGTTACACAGCACAATGGCATCACCAAAAAGCTTGCACCACAGGGAATTGGCCTTTTATCCAATGACTCAGAACATACATAACCAGATGTAAGAGGTAAGAACATCCCTGTTGCAGACCTACTCTAACTGAGATCTTGTCTGTTATCCCAACACTGCTTTTTAGTCCTCACTCCCTCATACATATCCTGGACAATACTCACATACCTCTCTGGTCCTCCCTTCTCTATCCTGCACCTCCAGATCTCCTAATGTAACACCCTATCATAATCATTTTCCAAATCAATAAGTACCATATTCGGACCTTTCTGTGTTTCTTCACGCTTCTCTATCATCTGTCTCAAAGCAAAGGGCAGGTCAGTTGTTCCACTACCTGGAGTAAAACCAAACTGCTCTTCCCCTATGGTGGTCCTTTCATTTATTTTTCAGTGCCTCCTTTACTTCCTCCCTCCTTATTCTTGGTACTAATCCTTCAATTTGAACTTCATACCCAAATACTATCCTTAGATTTTCTTCATTTAATAGCTTTTCAAAGTACCTGTTCAAATTATTCTTGATTCTATCAGGTTTACTCAAGAATACACCCTTATTCCTAGCCTTTGCTATTCTAAAAATCTTTCTTTCTCCCTATTTTGTCTCAGGATTTTCATACACCTCTTCTAAAGCTTTTGTTTGCTTCATTTTGTAATTTGATTTGTGATATTTTTATTGCATAAATTAAGATTTATGTAAACAAATTACAGATTAAATGCATCCACCTTGACAGGACTGGAACACTGGGAGTAAATTTCTTAGGGTTACACTTTAAGTTAGAAATGAGTATTGATCTGACAACAGAACAGTCTGAAATCTATTACTTCAACCATTAGACCACACTGCTTACCTTTTCATTTAAAGCTCACCTTTTTTCTTTCCTCATCTACTACTAATTTCCTCAGTATCCTTGTGTGTCTCAATCTCTCTTTCACAGTGCTTCCACTTTTGATTGCATTGCCATGAAATTTGCTTTGTAGACTCTATCAGTTTGAGAAACCCAACACTTTAAAAATCCTGGTTCTTTAATGACACTTTATGGTTCTTCACTGGGCTGTGTGGTTCAGGGATTCAGTTCAAACTTATGTCAAGTTACATCTTGGGTGTAATGAATTATCAGGGTAAGGAAATCAGGATTTGCAAAAGTTTAGACAAATTACAATTAATTCTTTCCAGTTTGACTAACATGATAGTTTGCCTTTTACAGAATAATCACAAAATAGATAATAGTATAATTTCTCCCTAAAAATGTTCCCTTTTGGATATTTACCACTAGAATTATGCTGTGGTAACTCCAAGTCTAATATACTTTCCCCTTCAGAAGTTTTGAATCTTTGTTGAAGATGGTAGCCTCTTCCAAATTATTTGCAGATAAATGAAAGGGTTTTCATCCTGGTTTTTATACTGAGCAAAATGTGTGACTTATGGGTGAAGACACACCCTTGAAGATGCTATCCTGAAATCTTGGCTCTTGGCGCCTGGCCTATTTACTGTTTTTAGGCAATTTATTGTAGTAACTTTTTGTTTGCCATTATCAATGCATTTCAAGATACATTTTTCATTTTATTTCAAATTTTACAGTATGTCGTGAATTTGAAGTTCAGAAAATGTTTTACTCTAGGAAGAGGAGTCCCCAATTGGACTACTTTATCTATACTAGCAGTATTATGGTCTGGAGGATCGTTCATGGGTCCATGAGTTGGATATCATTGCCTTCTGGCTGAAATCCATCATCATTTTCCTCTAAGCAAGAGGGTTGCACCAGGAGGTTGTGCCTTGGGAGGAAGGCTGTGTTGTGTATCTCGTGGTGTTTAGACATGAAGAATTCTGCTTATGTGGTCTATTTTTTTATTTTATCTTAATCTCATAGTTTATTTTTTTATTTTAAACTATGCCATTTGGAGGTATCATGTGACCGTGATGATGTTACAGAGGTGATGCTATATAAATGTGACTCTCACTTCATGCATTATCACTTGGTGGAAAAGGTGAGTTGTTGATGGAATAGGTGTTTTTAAGGGCAGGAGGGGGTGCTTACCATTAACAGAACAAGATGCAGAGGACAGAAAGATATGGAAGAAGATGATCCGCTGTGGCAACCCCTAACGAGAGCAGCCGAAAGAAGAAGAAGAAGAAGGGGGCACTTATCCTGTGGTCTGAATGTGCTTCCAGTGCAGTGATGAGGACACTGTACTGTAAACGTGGCGCTGTCCTTTAGATGAAATATAAAATTGAGGTCCTGATTCTTTCTGGTCATAAGAGATACCTGGGCATCCTTCATAAAGAGCCAGGTGTATCCTGATGTCCTGGCTAAATTGCCTTCCATGGCTTAGTCATTCTGTCCTCCTAATAATCCCCTGTCTCCAACTGGCTAACTATTTCTCACCCCTTCACCACCTAACAGCTAATGTTTGGTGAGTATACTGGTGGAAAATGGCTGCCATCACATCATCCAGGTGATTTCTACACATTAGTGGTGGCTGAAGTGGCTCTCCACTCACAAGATAAAGCAAAGAATTATTATTAGCATTAATTCAAGTAGGCTCTGGTAGTGGTTTTGTTTATTCTGGGTTTGACTTGTTTTCTATTGACTTCCAATTCACATTTTGACACTTTTGTTTTTGTCCCTGACTTATTCTAATTTCAGTTTTTGATCCCTTGTTTCATCTCACTAATTGTTTTTTTTTTTTTTTTTGACTTAACATCTCCTCATTGCAATACCCATCCTTGAAATTCCAACACAGTCGAGCTTTAGTATAAGGTTGAGAAGCACTTGAACTCTTGGCCATTTTTTGATTATCATGCCTTTGTATCTAAAACATTTCTTTTACACTTTGCAATTATTACATTTATGTTAAGATTTTTTTTCACCATAACACCGTGTGTTTTTGATTGTTTTAATATATTGAGGACATACAAAGAATACACTCCTTTAACAATTCTCATGTTTTTTACCCTAATGCATAGAGTTTAAATGAAACTAAGCTATACTTTTTCCTACTAACCTACACATAATACTTCAGATTTAAAAATGAAAAAAAAGCTCTGAAATGTGTCTTAGTTTAATTAAACATAAACAACTGCAATATCTATGTTTGATTAATAAGCACCCCTTTAACACAGCATCACTTAAATTATAACAGAAATAATAGATTGCCTTCAAGATTAAGTATTAACTTCATTGTCCAACACTTATGTGGAATAACTGCAACTAATTTGCTGCCTTAAATAAATGCAGCTGTTGACTGCGGACCGTCAGATTGTAAGCGCAGTCACAGACAAAAAAAAGCAGCATGGCTTCCAAAGACCTTCTAAGTCTGTAACAAAGTTGAGGAAAGGCACACATTGGATGAGGAAAATTAAAGGATGGCCAAGGTTTTGAAGACACCTCAAAGCACTGTTAAATCAATCACTAAGAAGTGGAAAGTGCATTTTACCTGCACCTACAATCTGCCAAAATGTTTTATAATTGGATATTGTGGCAAAGCAGGGACTATATATCTATAAGAACTTCAGGACATGTAGTGTTCACTCCATCAGAAGACTGGTAGAGGATTCAGAATATTCTGCACAACAGCTCAGAAAGAATTTAATGGAAGATTTACCAGATGTTATATAAATAAGTATATATTCAGAACTTGAAGTGAGCCGGTACACGTTGGTATCTATCTATCTATCTATCTATCTATCTTTGGACAATTTTTGGATTCTCATTCTAGTTGAGGTTGGACACACAACTTCAAACATAAATTGAATTGATATTCTCATTCGCATTTCTCCTTCAGAATAAGTGACAGTCGCATAATAAAACTAAATTACTTTACCACAACATCAGACATTACAGAAACACTTATGCAGCTGTCCTGAGGATAAAAACTGTTACAAATTCTAGTAGCTTGAGTTCTAATGGTCCTGAATTGAGGTGGAAGGAAAGTAACTGTGCAGATTAGCTGTGATGTTTTAAAATACTGCATTTCCAAGGCAGAGTGTCTTATATATGTTTCAAACAGGACAGAGCTCTGTGCCAGTAAACGTCTGAGCCAACTTGTCATCCTCTGTAGTGCGTTGTTGCCCTGAATGAAGAAGTTGGTATCACAGATTGTTTGACAGCCAGGGACGACACTTCAGTTAGATCAGGTTTTAGCTGCACACATCCTCACATAAAAATAATTACTTTCATATTGTCACTACAGCATTGTTGCCAGTCTCGTGACTGAGGTGAAAAACAGTGACAATCACAATACAGAAGTATTTTCAACTTTATTAATCAGCAGTTGCTAAAATGAAAATTGAAAGCTGGGGATATTGCTGTGGTTTATTTTTTCCACTGAATATAACTCTTTAAAATTAAACTGCAACAAAACCCAAGTCATGCTAATTGGCACTGAAGCTCAACTTAAGAAAATTAGCTTTTTTTAATCATTCTTAGGGATGATCTGATCCTTTTGCCAAGAATCTTGGTGTTATTTTTTATTTTCCCCTTTCTTACTTTAATCACATTAATCACATTAAGAAAGTGCCTTGAGCATGGGACAGGTTCTGTATAAATAGAATGTATTATTATAATTATTAAACGTTCTTACATCCACCTCTGCAAAACATCCCATGTTCTCTCATTCCTCTCCTTTTCTAATTCTAAGAAACTTGTCCATGTTTTTATTACATCCCATACTGACTTAATTCCTACTGGCAGGTGCACCCCCTAATCTTCAAACACAGCTCCAATTGGTTCAAAATTCTGTTGTGAGAGTCCTTACACAGACTCACAAAAGTGAGAACATAACTCCCATCCTGCTCACCCTTCACTGGCTTCCTGTGTTTTATAAGATTGATTATATTAGATTTTATCTATCTATCTATCTATCTATCTATCTATCTATCTATCTATCTATCTATCTATCTATCTATCTATCTATCTATCTATCTATCTATCTATCTATCTATCTATCTATCTACAGTTGTGCTTGAAAGTTTGTGAACCCTTTAGAATTTTCTATATTTCTGCATAAATATGACCTAAAACATCTTAAGATTTTCACTCAAATCCTAAAAGTAGATAAAGAGAAACCAGTTAAACAAATGAGACAGAAATATTATACTTGGTCATTTATTTATTGAGGAAAATGATCGAATATTACATATTTGTGAGTGGCAAAAGTATGTGAACCTCTAGGATTAGAAGTTAGTTTGAAGGTGAAATTCGAGTCCGGTGTTTTCAATCAATGGGATGACAATCAGGTGTGAGTGGACACCCTGTGTTATTTAAAGAACAGGGATCTATCAAAGTCTGCTCTTCACAACACATGTTTGTGGAAGTGTATCATGGCACGAACAAAGGAGATTTCTGAGGACCTCAGAAAAAGAGTTGTTGATGCTCATCAGGCTGGAAAAGGTTACAAAACCATCTCTAAAGAGTTTGGACTCCACCAATCCACAGTCAGACAGATTGTGTACAAATGGAGGAAATTCAAGACCATTGTTACCCTCCCCAGGAGTGGTTGACCAACAAAGATCACTCCAAGAGCAAGGCATGTAATAGTCGGCGAGGTCACAAAGGACCCCAGGGTAACTTCTAAGCAACTGAAGGCCTCTCTCACATTGGCTAATGTTCATGTTCATGAGTCCACCATCAGGAGAACACTGAACAACAATGGTGTGCATGGCAGGGTTGCAAGGAGAAAGCCACTGCTCTCCAAAAAACATTGCTGCTCGTCTGCAGTTTGCTAAAGATCACGTGGACAAACCAGAAGGCTATTGGAAGAATGTTTTGTGGACGGATGAGACCAAAATAGAACTTTTTGGTTTAAATGAAAAGCGTTATGTTTGGAGAAAGGAAAACACTGCATTCCAGCATAAGAACCTTATCCCATCTATGAAACATGGTGGTGGTAGTATCATGGTTTGGGCCTGTTTTGCTGCATCTGGGCCAGGACGGCTTGCCTTCATTGATGGAACAATGAATTCTGAATTATATCAGAGAATTCTAAAGGAAAATGTCAGGACATCTGTCCATGAACTGAATCTCAAGAGAAGGTGGGTCATGCAGCAAGACAACAACCCTAAGCACACAAGTCGTTCTACCAAAGAATGGTTAAAAAAGAATACAGTTAATGTTTTGGAATGGCCAAGTCAAAGTCCTGACCTTAATCCAATCGAAATGTTGTGGAAGGACCTGAAGTGAGCAGTTAATGTGAGGAAACCCACCAACATCCCAGAGTTGAAGCTGTTCTGTACGGAGGAATGGGCTAAAATTCCTCCAAGCCTGTGTGCAGGAATGATCAAAAGTTACCGGAAACATTTAGATGCAGTTATTGCTGCAAAGGGGGGTCACACCAGATACTGAAAGCAAAGGTTCACATACTTTTGCCACTCACAAATATGTAATATTTGATCATTTTCCTTAATAAATAAATGACCAAGTATAATATTTTTGTCTCATTTGTTTAACTGGTTTCTCTTTATCTACTTTTAGGACTTGTGAAAATCTGATGATGTTTTAGGTCATATTTATGCAGAAATATAGAAAATTCTAAAGGGTTCACAAACTTTCAAGCACAACTGTATATACCTGCTGTTTCTTTGTGAGACTCTGTGAAGCACCTTGAGCATGGGAAAGGTGCTATTTAAATAAAATGTACTGTATCTGTAAGACTGAAGAGGGAAACTCTCCAGTGCACACAAACACTGGCAAAACAAGCCTTCATCAAGTCATTTTTAACAAAGAATTCCTGCAGTGTTTATTTTTTGCTAATTCCTGGGCCAAAAAATTACACACAAACACACATCCATAACATTCAAATAATACCTGCTGAGTATGTTGTAGAGAGGCAGTCACAAGTGTGGAGTTGTAAACCGCTAAACTGCTGATACTTCTCTGAAATGTGCTTGACAGTTTTGAAGCTGACTATTAGAATGTTTCAGGACTTCCATCTTACTTAAACATGCAAGACAATTTACTACAACCTCAGAAACAACCAAGATCCTACTGCTCATCCTGGCTAAGAGGAGGAGGTTGGGAGCATAGACTGATATATAGCATGCTGTACCCACCACACAATGAAGCACTTCAAGTCTTGGCCAGGTAGAGGAAAAAAATGCAATGTGAAGGTGTTTGCACTGTCCATCAACATGGTGGTATGGTGCAGGCAGATTAACACCTACAAAGTAGACCCGTAAAGTTCCTCTCTACCCTTCCCAATTGGATGGGAGGCCAGCCATTCAGTGGCACAAGAAACCAGATGAAAATCCTCCTGCCTCAGTCAGCAGCAGTGCAGCACTGGGTACACTGTCATCCTAGCACAGTTGGAGTAAAGAACAATACCTAGCCGGAAGGGTGATGTAGTGGAAGGTTAGGGAGAGGCATTGCAGGATTACATACTCCCTCAATGTGCTAGGTGGCACCTCCTTGTGAGGCTACCTATATGGACATCCACAAGACATGCTGGGAATTTTGGTTCTGTTGGGCAGCCTTGTGAAGTTTCAGGGGTGTCACCAGGGGGTGCTGCAGGGATTCACTTTACGGTACTCCTGACTGACCCAGAATTGCTTCCATCGGGCTTTGCCCTAGAGCCTGAAATACTCCCAAGTCTAAATAAAAGAAGCCTCTAGACTTCATCCAGGCGAGCTGGAGTCTGGTGGAATGAGGACAAAGCTATGGATGAGAGGTAGGAGAGACAAAAAAGTGAAGGAGGAGAATTGGCTGTGGTTGTGTTTATTAGAGAAGCCTTTTTAGTAAGGTATTTGTAAAAATAAACCTTTTTATGTGTTGTGGTGGTAGTGTCTGAGGTTTGGGGTGCTTCAATGCTCCCGTAGTAGTCACAACTGGATCTGATAGTTATATGAAAAAATAGGTAAGAGTTGACATACTGAAAAATAACAAGGGAAGACAGGAGAATCGAGAAATGTCCCTACAGGTTATGTTATATAGACTTTATTATCCCAAGGAGAAATTTGTTTGCATCTGGAAAATACAATACATACAGCACTGTTAAACAGATACAAGATTAGAAGCCAAGACACAACTGAAAACTAGTATTGCCATAAATACACTGTGACCACAAGAGGGTGCCAGAGAGACCCAAGCCACAGGCACAGTAAAGCCCAGCACACTTTTAAGATGAAATACATGGAATTTATTTATCCAAAAACACCTTTTCCAAATACCTTTCCACAACCAGTTGCAAATACATGAATACAGAACAATTCTTCCTCCTTCTCTCCGTTGCTGAGTGTTACTTGCTGCCTCCTGACTCATCTACGTGTGGCAGTGAGCTCCTTTTTAAGCCAGAACCCGGAAATAATTCCAGTGTCATTCTGTAGTTTCCTGGAAGCACTTCTGGGCCAAGAAGAAAGTAGGGAGGTTCACTCTCTCGATCCCTAGGGACCCTGACAGGGCTGCACTTGTGGACTCCTTATCCAAAGCATTCCTGCAGGTGTCCCGATTGGGTTCCCATATGAGGACCACTGCCTCCTGGTGTATGGGGAATGGAACCACTCCAAATCCTTGGGTTTTCTCAGTCCATTCATTATACATGCTGGACAGAGACAAACTTATTTTGTTTTCCCTCTGGCCACTCTATCGGTCGTTCAGCTCTGGCATCCCATCCAGGTAAGAAAACATCCTCCTTCCTGGCCAGGACGCTTATTCTGCACCTACAACACACACTTAAGATTAGGACAAAGGTGAATAATTACTTTTAACAGTACACAATAATAATAATTCAGAATTCAGCAGCATTCATACAAGTAACAATTCAGAATGCTCATTGCCCTGCGAAAAAAAGACTTCATAAGCTTCTTGCAGACATCTTTTTACAATCAGAAGACTAAATCTGCAGTTTGATGTCAGCAGCTGAAATTTAGAAAAAAGAGGATGGTGACTGTCCGTCAGAATTGAGTTGGACTTCTTTCTGTTTGTGATACAGCTCAGTGACAGATGTCTGCTGGAAACACATAATTTTACTGTTACTTTTAACAATGTTTTTAAGATAATTTATTTTGTTAATGCGGAGGTTTCCAAACCAATGTATAAAACCAAATGTGACAACAGATTCAAAAAGCATGTATAAAAAAGGTCATTATGGCTTGTCCATTTTAAAAAAGATGAGTTTCCTATGAAAGAAAAACAATGTCTGGCACTTCTTAGAAATGTGGTTTTTTTTTTCATTCCAAAGTTTTGTTTTTTATCGATGATTATTCCTAGATATATATAGTGCTCTATCATGTCCAATGTCACCCCTTTAATTACTGTGGATAGAGTGGTAGGAGGGGATCAGCTAAAATCTAAAACCACATCCTTTGTCTTAGAGATAGTTACCAGTAAAAAGGAACAATCACACCATTGAAAAAACTCATCAGCAGCAGGTCCTTGGGTGCCCTTCTTATATTTTAGACAACTCACAATGGCAGTCACCTGCACATTACAAGATATGTCTGCTCTTGTGTGAACTCCAACAGTCATTTGTATATAAGATAAACAAAACAGTTGATAGCAGCATAGATGTGTTAAGGCTATCAGAAAAACAGACATTAGTGATCACTCTTTCTATCCTTTTAGTCAAAATGTCCAGAATCCATCCATCAAGACATTTATATGCAGAATAAATCATTTGTGGGTCAAGTTGGTGACTTTAGATAGATAGATAGATAGATAGATAGATAGATAGATAGATAGATAGATAGATAGATAGATAGATAGATAGATAGATAGATAGATAGATAGATAGATAGATAGATAGATACTTTATTAATCTTGTCAGAGGTGGCTGGGGCTGCGACCCAGCCAGGTCGCCCAGGGGGACTGGAGGAGGGCTTGCTCCTTCCACAGACCATCTGGGGGCGACCGTCCTGGTTCCTTTGGGGACCATGGGTACAAAGCTTTGAAGCTCCATCCTGTAGGGGCCCGTGGTCACCGCCAGGGGGTGCCCCCATGCCTTTGTAGCCCTGGACCTCAGCACTTCCGCCACACCAGGAAGTGCTTGGGGGAAGAGGAGCAGGGACACCCGGAGTGCTTCCGGGGATACAGCCGACACTTCCGCCACATGGGGGCGTGTCGGTGGGAGATTGCCGGGAAGCACCTGGAGCACATCTGGGTGTGAATAAAAGGGGCCGCCTACCTTCATTCGAGGCAAGAGTCGGGAGTGGAGAGGACTGAAGTTGCTGGAGGAGGCAAGGAGGCGGCCTGAAGAGAAAGTAAGGCATTTTGTGGCCAGGACTTTGGGGACTTTTGGGGTTTTGTGGTGCACTTGACTTTTGTATATAGTGTGAATAAACGTGTTTGTTAGTGACATGAACGTGTCTGCCTGTCTGTGTCCGGGCCAGCCTCCACAATCCCAAGAGGAAATTCACATACTCCAGCAGCAGCATACTGATAAAAAACAATATTAAATTAAAGAGTGATAAAAATGCAGAGTAAAACAGACAATAACTTTGAATAATGTTAACGTTTACCCCCTCGGGTGGAATTGAAGAGTCTCATAGTGTGAGGGAGGAATGATCTCCTCAGTCTGTCAGTGGATCAGGACAGTCACAGCAGTTTGTCACTGAAGCTGCTCCTCTGTCTGGAGATGATCCTGTTCAGTGGATACAGTGGATTATCCATGACTGACAGGAGCCTGCTCCATGGACTTCATCAGATGTGAAGTCAGAGCGACAGGCTGGAAGTCATTCAGCTCACTAGGACGTGATACCTTTGGGACTGGGGTGATGCAAGATGTTTTCCAAAGCCTCAGGAATCTTCCCTGTTCCAGGCTCAGGTTGAAGATGCATTGTAGAAGACTCCCCAGCTCCAGCTTTAGTCAATATATCCATAATAGTAGCCACGTATAGTAATGAAGCATACAAGATCTTTTAATGCAACATTCAGCAGAACCTGGGCAGTCAATATTTTCCTTCTTCAATAGTCTGTCAAGTTCTTAATTCTTGTTAACATGTTTTGTCACTGTTGCTTTAACAGCATTAAATGCATCTTCTCCTTATGTGGATCTCTGAAGTGGAAGCTGTAGCTCTTCTCTGTAGCTCTTCTAAAGTACCAAAATCATTTGCCACAGAACATGTAAAAATAATCATATTGGTTGTATCACTCCTTTCAGTACTGTTCATTCAGAGCAAAAAGAGAAGTATGCAGCATCCTTACCATTTCATGCAAATGCTTGGGGTAAAATTCTGGTGTGACAGTCACACAGATTATATATACTGTACCATATTCCCATTTCCATAAACCTCAGTGATCTTAAGTCAATCAGTCATTTCCCAACCTGCTATATCCTAACACAGGGTCACGGGGGTCTGCTGGAGCCAATCCCAACCAACACAGGAACAAATCCCCGGGCAGGGCGCCATCCCATCGCAGGGCGCACACACCCACATCCCAAGCACAATTTAAGATTGCCAATCCACCTAACCTGCATGTCTTCGGACTGTGGGAGGAAACCAGAGCACCAGGAGGAAACCCACACAGACAGGAGGAGAACATGCAAACTTCACGCAGGGATGACTCGGGAAGCGAATCCAGGTCTCCTTACTGCAAGGCAGCAGCGCTACCACTGCGCCACCGTGCTGCCCATGATCTTAAGTGGACGTCTTTAAATTAGAGTCCCACTGTTCAATGGACATCTCTTTCTTGTAATTGCTTCTGCAACAAGAAATGAGGCTTGTACAGCTTCATTCAAAGCTGCTGCTGTTGTAAATGCACTTTTTAGCTGACTCTTTAAATGTCTCTTTGAAGGTGGAATCAATTTTGTATGACCAGTGTATTTGGAATATTTACTTTCATGCATTAATGAATAATGCCTTTTTTACATTAAATTCCTTACGTACTATACCAGGAATGTGGCAGCATTTTACTGCAAATGTTGTGGATGCACCTACATACCCAGGGGATGTCCCATTAATGGTCAGACCTGTACAGCTAGAAAAGTCAGAAATCACTTTACAAAAATGAATTTTGGGAGAAGGAATCTATTAGTTAAATAGTAGTTAATTTTATTAATTCTTTTAAAAATTTTATTAATTTATTTAATTATTATACAAGAACATACAGAAGAAGTAAAAAAAAAACTTTATTTTTTATATAAACTGTATTTTTATGGGAAAGATATGAGGTAGTCTGTCCTCTTAAGAAAGCCTTTGGGGTTTTCCAGACTATTCCTACAGAAACCACTAAGGATGTATTTTGTCTCTAAAAAAGTGATTTGCTTGGATATAAATTCTGTACAGTTCTCGTCTGCAAATAAAAATGCGTTAAGACACCATCTGCGAGATGAGTATGTTTGGCAAAGTGATTTTAGCTCCATGATCAAAGGGGTGTGGTTGGACATAACAATAGCATTGTACTTTCATAATTTAATCATAGGCAAGAAATTGTTATCTATAAAAAAAATTATTCTTGGGTAGCAGTGATGCACTGCTGAGTAGAAGGATACGCTCTTGAGTTTGAGTTTAGAAATCTCCAGGGGTCTGATAAGTTGTGGTCAGTTACAAACTGTGTAATTGTTTCTGCAGTGTTAGATATCATCGCCTGCTCACAAAGTTAACTGTTTGGTCATGGAGACCTTCCTTCTGAACTTTTGTTTTCATTTTGTAGCCTTAATTTAAGATAAGACAGCTTTGAGCTTAATTTCCAATTTTCCCAGGAATTATTGCCATGAAGCCTATTTTGACGCTGGAACTTATAATTATAAGGATTAAAAGGATAGTAACACCCTAGTACTAAGGATAGATTAAAAATGGCTTGCTGTCTTTCTGTCCCTAAACACAAAACCCACCACTCCTCATCCGTCCCTAATTTTGCTTCCCCACATGAGGCTGGACCACACTTCACAAAGTCCCAGTCCTCTGACATACCTAGAGACAGAGCACCCCCCAGAAGCAGTATATAAGGATTAAAATAAAGATTATCTATTGACATTATTGCCCAAATGCTATAAGCATAAAATGTAATCTGAGACATTAACTTTGGTTTGCTCTCTGTTGTTGAAGTTTATGGGATAAAAATCAAAAGAGCTCTCTGAAGCCTACATAAACAAAGTTATCAGTGTCTACAAGTCTGGGAAGGGATTTAAAAAGATCTCTAAATAATTGAAAATCAACCAATCCACTGTTTTTAAGATTGTCTACAAGTGGAGAAGATTTTTATCAACTGCCATCTTGTCTAGGCCAGGCCAACCCAACAAATTTAGTCCAAATGCAGAAAGAAAGAAGTCACAGAATTTCATCACCACTTACAAATACAGTAGCTCTTGTGACTATTGATGTCAAAGTGCATAAGTATGACATTAAACAGAGGCTGGAAAATTTGATATACATGGACAGTGTGCCAGAATGAAACCTTTGCTGTCTAGAAAGAATATCAGGGCAAGACTAACATCAGGCAAACACCAGGATTAAAAGAATGATGTGCTCTGGACAGACAAGGCAAAGATAAGAGTTGTTTAAACAAAAAAGTTTAAACAAAAGCACAGAAAGATCTAAAAGTAGAAATAATTTGAGAAATAGGAATACTGAAAGAAAGAAAGATAAATCACAGGCAATATATATGTGTCCAAAAAGGAAAACACAGAAGAGAATGTGCACCAAGGATAAATTAGTAAAGAGGGTCAGGGTGAGTCCCATCAAATGACACTTAAGGTGAATAGAGTAAAGTCTATGTAGAATTTGGAATTAAGTATGTTGAAAGTTGAGATTTCTGGGGTAAAATCTAGTATTGGAGAACACAATGTCCCATGAAAGAAGGAAAAGAGCGAAAGGGAAAGTCACTGGGCCAAAGAAAACACCCAGGGAAGAGTTTTGTAGAATGCTCTACAAAGTAAAGAGTTGACAGTAGAAACTGTATTCTTTTTTGGGACAAAACAACAAGCTAGCGGGTTCAGCAAGTGAACTGGTACAGGGGTAGGTAAAGAAACTTCATATGTCCTGAGCACTGATCGCAGTTGTAAAACAAGACATAAGAAACAAAAAAAGACTTGGGGATGCACCCCATATATTGTGTACAGCACTTTGAAAACAAACAGTTTCAGAGAAGTTTCTGGGTTGATGTCCAAAATGGGACAGGGTGGTAAAGGAAGGTGGTTAGAATTTATAGCTGGAGGAGAGGAAGAGGCAGATCCGAAAGGGTTTTATCCAGAAGTGAGGTCAGTAGGAGGGCGTGGTTAGGAAGGAAATGCACGAATTGGTAATTGGTCATGAATTAGGTGGGCTTCTGTTCTGGTGATCTATAGAAGAGGGAGAAGAGACAGTAGTGCACTTCGTCAACCCCTACCTTTGTGTTTTGCCCTCAGTTAAGCCCTTAGCCTGCCACCCAAGTGCATGTGTGTGACACCAGTTACACACACAATGCAAATTATACTAAAATGCTTAGGTACATTAGCTCTCACTCTCTCTCTCTTTATATATATATATATATATATATATATATATATATATATATATATATATATATATATATATATATATATATATATATATATATACACAGTCATGGCCGAAATTATCGCCACCCCTGGAATTTTCCCAGAAAATGCACCATTTCTCCCAGAAAATTGCTGCAATTACAAATGTTTTGGTATACACATGTTTATTTCCTTGATGTGCATTGGAAAAACACAAAAAAGCAGAGAAAAAAAGCCAAATCTGATATCATTTTACACAAAACTCAAAAACCGGGCTGGACAAAATTATTGGCACCCTCAACTTAATATTTGGTTGCACGCCGCTTGGAAAAAATAACTGAAATCAAGCGCTTCCTATAACCATCAACAAGCTTGTTACACCTCTCAACTGGAATTTCCGACCACTCTTCTTTTGCAAACTGCTCAAGGTCTCTCAGATTTGAAGGGCCTTCTCCCAACAGCAATTTTGAGATCTCTCCATAAGTGTTCAAACGGATTTAGATCCGGACTCATTGCTGGCCACTTCAGAACTCTCCAGCACTTTGTCTTCAACCATTTCTGGGTGCTTTTAGAGGTATGTTTGGGGTCATTGTCCTGCTGGAACACCCATGACCTCTGATGCAGACCCAGCTTTCTGACACTGGGCCCTACATTGCGCCCTAATATCTTTTGGTAGTCTTCAGATTTCATGATGCCTTGCACACAGTCAAGGCATCCAGTGCCAGAGGAAGCAAAACATCCCCAAAACATCTTAGAACCTCCACCATGTTTGACTGTAGGTACTGTGTTCTTTTCTTCGTAGGCCTCATTCCGTTTTCTGTAAACAGTAGAATGATGATCTTTACCAAAAAGCTCTACCTTGGTCTCATCTGTCCACAAGATGTTCACCCAGAAGGATTTTGGCTTCCTCAAGTACATTTTGGCAAACTCCAGTCTGGCTTTTTTATGTTTCTGTGTCAGCAGTGGGGTCCTCCAGGCTCTCCTGCCATAGCGTTTCATTTCGTCCAGATGTTGATGGATAGTTTGAGTTGATACTGTTGCACCCTGAGTCTGCAGAACAGCTTGAATATGTTTTGAAGTTGATTGGGGCTGTTTATCCATCATTCAGACTATCTTTCGTTGCAGTCTTTTATCAATTTTCCTCTTCCATCCATGTCCAGGGAGATTAGCTACAGTGCCATGTGTTGAGAACTTCTTGATTATGTTGCGCACAGTGGACAAAGGAACATGAAGATCTCTGGAGATGGACTTATGGCCTTGAAATTGTTGATATTTTTCCACAATTTTTGTTCTCAAGTCCTCAGACAATTCTCTGCTCTTCTTTCTGTGCTCCATGCTTAGTGTGGCACCCTCAGACACACAACAGAAAGGCTGAGTCAACTTTTCTCCATTTTAACTGGCTTCAGGTGTGATTGCTATATTGCCAGCACCTGTTTCTTGCCGTAGGTGAGTTCAAACGAGCATCATATGCTTGAAATAAAATGATTTACCCACAATTTTGAAACGGTGCCAATAATTTTGTCTGGACCATTTTGGGGGTTCTGTGTGACATGATGTCAGATTTGGCTTTTTTCTCTGTTTTTTTGTGTTGGTCCAACACAATAAGGAAAATAAACATGTGTATACCAAAACATTTGTAATTACAACAATTTTCTGGGAGAAATGGTGCATTTTCTGGGAAAATTCCAGGGGTGCCAATAATTTCGGCCATGACTGTAGAGAGAGAGAGAGAGAGAGAGAGGACAATCCCCAATCACATATAAGATCTTCTGGCTAAGATAATAAGAGAGCTGCTCCTGTCAATAGCAGGCCTACAGGTGCTTGTAAGATGACATTAGATCTGCACTAAGCCAACTCACTTTTGTCATTGACTCAAACTGTTGTTCTAGCTTAGCTTTTTACATTTTTTGCTTGGATGAAAATTAGCCTACAATGCATTCATGCATTTTATTACACATTTCAGTTGATTAAATCAGTTGATGATAAACTTACATAGGAAAATCATCAGAGTCAACTTTCTCAGCGACCCACGATTTTATTACAGTGAGGGTTTGGTTAGGTGACGCTGGCTGATGTAGTCACTACCCCACATTTTCTGACTTTTTAATGTTGTTGCACAGTAAATAATGCAGTGAATTTGCATTTTCACTGTGTTTTAGATTTTAATTGCACAAGTATAAATAACAATTAGAATGCACAAAAACAGACAAAAGCTGGAATAGTATCAATAAATACAAAGACATTTTGTGTTTTTTAAGAATAAATAATTTAAAGCCACATTTTATATCCACTTTTCTTATTGATTAATAAATTGTAAAACTTCATAATCACACGTAATTTCATTGATAAAAAACAACCTGACGCCATTATAACTAGAACCTGAGTCCTCCCTGTGTGGAATTTGCATGTTTTTCCTGTGTCCATGCTGGTTTCCTTGGGGTGTTCTTGTTTCCTCCCACAGTCCAACATCAAGCAGGTTAGGTGGACTGGTGATGTTATATTGGCCATATGCTCTGTGTGAGTGTGTTCACCCTGTATGATGGGCTGTCGTGCCCTGTCCAGGGGAGGGTCCTGCTTATGCTCACTGCTTGCTGGGATAGAACTAAGGTGTCCCAAGGTACCCTTTATAAGCATGTATAGAAACTGGATGGATGGACTAGTAAGGTATGGAGTTTTTTTCAGCCTCATAACCAAATATGGATTCCCTGCCTATTTACCTACACTGGACCAGTGTTTTGGGGTCAGTGATGGCCCAATGTGTAAATTCCTTTTGGGCTGCCCACATAAAGCTAATCTGTTTGCCAACACAGATTAACTCAATTGGTTGCCTCAGAGGGTGTTCCATCTCTGTACCCATACTCAGTGTTACACCTAATAATAAAAATACATTTTATTTGTATAACACCTTTCCCATGATCACTAGTAATATTTGGTAAAACAACAATTGTGGACTAGATTCCTGTCTGACACAAAATACGTTCACAATTATTCCAGAAAATTTCAGTTGCCGTTTCAATTAAAATGTTGGATCCCTCTTCCAAAAGTGTTTTTTTTATTTTGAAAAAGCATGACATGGAGGAGTAATGTTAAATATACAATAGTACGTTTTATTTCAAACAAAGTAACCCTAAATGTCATTTTATTCCAACTACAGTATAAATGTCCCAGACTCCCACCAAACAGAGGCACATTCTTAAACAGAGCTGACCAATCACAGCTCTTCAGTCAGATCTATGACCAGTAAATGGCACTTTCTGGTTGTGCATATACCATCAACATCTTGGTAATGTTGGTGTGAGTGGATATAACACATACAAATGAAGCTCAATGCCAGCTTCTATGAGGCAGAAGTGCTAAACACCGTCCCAACATTCCATCTGGTCATTCGAATGAATGAAACAACTGCTTGGTTAAGGATTTGTCATTTTGAGCAAAAAAGTTTTGAAAACTGTACAGTGGTGTGAAAAACCATTTGCCCCCTTCCTGATTTCTTATTCTTTTGCATGTTTGTCACACAAAATGTTTCTGATCATCAAACACATTTAACTATTAGTCAAATATAACACAAGTAAACACAAAATGCAGTTTTTAAATGATGGTTTTTATTATTTAGGGAGAAAAAAAAATCCAAACCTACATGGCCCTGTGTGAAAAAGTAATTGCCCCCTGAACCTAATAACTGGTTGGGTCACCCTTAGCAGCAATAACTGCAATCAAGCATTTGCGCTAACTTGCAATGAGTATTTTACAGCGCTCTGGAGGAATTTTGGCCCACTCATCATTGAAGAATTGTTGTAATTCAGCTTTATTTGAGGGTTTTCTAGCATGAACCGTCTTTTTAAGGTCATGCCATAGCATCTCAATTGGATTCAGGTCAGGACTTTGACTAGGCCACTCCAAAGTCTTCATTTTGTTTCTCTTCAGCCATTCAGAGGTGGATTTGCTGGTGTGTTTTGGGTCATTGTCCTGTTGCAGCACCAAGATCGCTTCAGCTTGAGTTGACGAACAGATGGCCGGACATTCTCCTTCAGGATTTTTTGGTAGACAGTAGAATTCATGGTTCCATCTATCACAGGAGGCCTTCCAGGTCCTGAAGCAGCAAAACAACCCCAGACCATCACACTACCACCACCATATTTTACTGTTGGTATGATGTTCTTTTTCTGAAATGCTGTGTTCCTTTTACGCCAGATGTAACGGGACACTTGCCTTCCAAAAAGTTCAACTTTTGTCTCATCAGTCCACAAGGTATTTCCCCAAAATTCTTGACAATCATTGAGATGTTTCTTAGCAAAATTGAGACGTGCCCTAATGTTCTTTTTGCTTAACAGTGGTTTGCGTCTTGGAAATCTGCCATGCAGGCCGTTTTTGCCCAGTCTCTTTTTTATGGTGGAGTCGTGAACACTGACCTTAATTGAGGCAAGTGAGGCCTGCAGTTCTTTACCAGACTGATAGATCTCAATTACTTCTGTTCTCATTTGTTCCTGAATTTCTTTGGATCTTGGCATGATGTCTAGCTTTCGAGGTGCTTTTGGTCAACTTCTCTGTGTCAGGCAGCTCCTATTTAAGTGATTTCTTGATTGAAACAGGTGTGGCAATAATCAGGCCTGGGGGTGGCTATGGAAATTGAACTCAGGTGTGATACACCACAGTTAGGTTATTTTTTAACAAGGGGCAATTACTTTTTCACACAGGGCCATGTAGGTTTGGATTTTTTTTCTCTCTAAATAATAAAAACCATCATTTAAAAACTGCATTTTGTGTTTACTTGTGTTATATTTGACTAATGGTTAAATGTGTTTGATGATCAGAAACATTTTGTGTGACAAACATGCAAAAGAATAAGAAATCAGGAAGGGGCAAATAGTTTTTCACACCACTGTATATATCATCACTGTCATTTTCAAACCTGGTTAATCACATTCAGAATTGCATGGGCCAGAGTTTAAATTGACCATATTAGAAAAAATGCAGTAAACAGTCCTGGACATGGTGTCAGTCAATTGTTTGGCATAATCATTAACACATCCACTTCCGGATATTTTCAATTTGCAAATGCAGATGCAAATAATTTTGGGAATGTAGGAGGAAAACCAGAGTACAAAAAGAAAACCCAACATAAGCACAGGTGGAATGTGTAAACTTCACACAGGCAATGAACATTTGAAGAATTCAAAACCACTATGTTGCTCATGTATCCACAAAGATTTGCACAGCAGATGTAGACTGTTAGTTTAAAGTGAGTTCATTAAGAAAATGGAAACACAGTTGAAACTTGTTAAGGTAAATTCTGCACAAACATTAGGAAGTGTTTCTTTACACGTAAAACCATAGACTCTTGAAATTAGTGACTAAGTAGTGTGGCAGAGTGTAGGACTTTAGGAGTCTTCAAAACTAGGCTTGATGATATTTTGAAGGAATAAATTGAATAGAACTGGTGAGCTCTGTTGGGCTGACATGCTCTTGTCAAAGTGTTTCTAATGTTCAAATATTCTAAAAATGTAAAATTGATACAGATTTCTAACCAGTGCCATTGTACTAATGAAGTACATCACATTAAATAACATGGTTTTATATGTTTCTATAATTCAAGATGGAAATGAACAGATTCCCGATGAAGGGTCCTCTGATGATGAAGAAGCTAGGTAAGCTAAGTCAATTGCTTGTTAATGATGCATTGAATGTGTTCTCTGTACAGTCATCAATTTGTAGACTGACCAACTTTTTGATTATTTCAACTGCTTGAACGTTTATTTTTCAATATGAAGCTAGTATGGTTGATCTTTTATGATTAGTAGCTTTTTTATCATTTTTATTGAATTTATTAAAAGAAAGAAACATTCCATACAAACAAGTCAAACTTAACAAAACCAAATTCAATTCATCCTCCACCCATGAGAAAGAGAAAAAGGCCAACAGCCAGAGTACAACTTTAAGAGTAGAAAAGGGGGAAGAGAATCATTTTCTTCAATGTATAAACTTATTCTAAAATGGTATTGATCAGATCCTGACAGGTTTTAAAAAAGTTTTGAACAGATCCTCTAAGTGAGAATTTGATTTTTTCCAATTGCAAATAGTAAATGGCATCAGTTACCCATTGACTTAAAAGAAGTGGGTTAGGATTCTTCCATTTGAGGAAGATAAGTATACATGCTAATAGTGAAGTAAAGGGAATTATAATTTGTTTGTCCTTCTCCACTTTAAGCCCATCTATGAGTATACCAAACACAGATGTTAATGGATTATGAGAGATTGTGACACCAAAGCTCTCTGATAGGCATTTAAGGATTTTGATCGCGAATGATGTTCATTTGGTGCACACCCAGAACATGTGGCCCAATGAGGCTGGAGTTTGACTGCAACATTCGCATTTTGGATCTTTCCCTGGAAACATTTTGGACATTTTTAAATGAGACAGATGTGCTCAATAAAACATTTTAAGTTGAATAATTGTATGCTTTGCACATATGGAGCTAAAGTGAATTCTATTCATCCACTCTTTTTTTTGAAATGTTGAGTAAGAGATTATTTTCTTATCATTTATTGTTTATTTTTTTATTGTCTTTGGAATAATGGAGAAGAATAAGAGTACCTAGAGAAAAAACACTGTACCACTATGCTGAATGTAGTTAAGGGAATAAATACACAAAACTACACATAGAATATGTTACAACTAACATATAGTCATATGAAAAAGTAAGTACACCCCATGAAATATCATTTTCTTTTTTTAACATATGTGGACAAATCAAAACTTGATCTTAATTGGAACAATATCTATAAGTAAAGGTGATATCATGTAACAAATATCAGCCAACATTTACATTTTGTAGTCCATTGTTTAATTTAAACAAACACAAATGCAAATTTTACATGACGAAAAAAATAAATCCACCCCTCCATTTATCACTACCTCAGATACCTCAAATTAGAATCAGGTGCACCAGATCAGGATATCATTAGGGAGGATCTTGAAGGAACTTATTTAAACTTCAGACATGTAAAATGGTTTCCTCTTTACTGCTGAAGTGTGTGTTGTCACCATACCGATATGAGAAGAGCTCTCTGAGGACTTCATACAAAAAGGTTTATAGATGCCTGTGAGTCTGAGAAGAGATTTAAAAAGATCTCCAAAAATTTGAATTCAACCATTACAATGTCTAGAAGATCTTTTAGAAGTGGAGAAGATTAAAAAGAACTCCCAACTTATCCAGGAAAGGCAGCCCCACTGACACCATTGACCAGAATACAAAGTGGACCTTGCAGCATTACAATAACCCTAAAGACAGCAGTAAATCAATCATACCTGGATGGACAAAAGAAATCAATTGTTCTGGAATGGCCAAGTCAAAGACAATAACAGTTTAAATGAAGATCAAATCTTGATATGTCCATATGTGCCATAAAATAATGAAACATTTCATGGAGTGTTCTTACTTTTTCACAAAACTACAAATCGACGCAAGGAATAGCTTTCATTATTATTCCTTTGATTTTAAATATATCCGGTTAAATATGTTTTCATACTACACTTTCCAAGGTTATGCTAAGGTGGTACACCAATTATTTAAATAATTTGCTTGATTTAAGGACATTTGCTGGAAAAATGATGGTATAATTATGACTGTGAACAAATGATTATTTGATCACGTGAAGTTTGAAGTATTTATCATCACAACCTCTATTAACACAGTGAGAACATGTTAGCACACAAGGGTGCATTATCCAAAAGTCTAAAAACCAAGTGCAGTTTAAAATAAAATTAGTTGTTAAATCACACAATTAAAAGTTATTGTCATTAGTATGTTAATAGTAAGTTTAACTGTACTTATGTCCACAAGATTGGCCCAACAGATATCATTGAGGGCCAAAAGTGCCTGAACCAGCACCTTTACTGATTACTTCTAAGTTTTTCTTCTTTATCTTGATTTTAGTCCTCTCTCCTGTCAACTTCACTTGTCCATAATAACAGCCTATATGTTGTAATGCCATCTCTTCAAACATGGCAGAGGCACTGCACATTGGACATGTGTTACAGATCTGTATCAAATGTGCATGCATTACCAACAACCATGTAAATAGTTTAGAAATTGTAAAGGCCTAAACATGACATAAAATGAGATTATATAGAAATACTTGTTTCAGTAATTTTATTGGATTTCATCACAGTAGATAAAATGCAATGTAATGTGTGTGGTGTTTAGCTTTTAACAGGAATTTATTAGTCACACTTTCATGAAATACATTTGATTTATCAATATTTCTATGCACATGTATTCCAGCCCTGTTTTTCAAATATAAATTAAATCAGACTTTGTTTGTGGACAATATACATATTTTTCAAAGGCATGTTTTGCCATCACATCCCCTAATAGTTGTTCATGAAGTAACTGAAATCAAAAACTCTATACATTTTGACTAACTATTGTCACAAGAACGAGACATGGACAGATAAAGAGTTGGGGCAGCCACCCGTATATTGTGGTATCCTGGCTGCAAAGTCGTTTTTCTCATAGCAATACAGAGCACTGAAGTGCATACAACCGAGTCCAAAACAAGACTGAGGAAACAAAGGAAAAGGGGCAGGTTTTAAAGGGGGAGACAGGAAGTGAGGTCATATGGATCTGGCACGTGGTCTTCCACCATTGGTTCGTCGCCGGAGGTGACATCAGAGGGACTGGAGCTGGTGTGGCCGACTTCCATTGGCTCAGTCCCGGAAGTGATGTCAGGAGAGCCAGGTGAAATCCCCCGGGGATGGTCTACAGGCAAGGGAGAAAAAGAGTCAGTGCACTCTGCCACACCCCGGCATGCCTCCGAACTGCCTTCACTCAAGCCCTTTAGCTGCCTCCCATGCGCACGTGTGTGACACTATGTATTTTAATCATTTTAATTAACAATGCATTCATTTCCTTAACTCAGTGCACTTGGCTGCAAAAATGCCAGATGTCAACCACTTCTTCAACACCAGGCAGTTTTTAGTGCCCATCCAGTTCCACCACAATTCAGTTCCTGGTTTCATCATCAGATTGTATTTCCTGCAATGATCTCTCTCTCTCTATTATATTATATTATATTATATTATATTATATTATATTATATTATATATATATATAATACTGCCTGCAGTGATCTCACTTTCTATCTCTCTGTATATATACTGTATATACCATGTAGCATATGTCAGTGCACCTGGGCATCACATCGTTCGACAACAGTACAACAGAGCTGAAGTGTCCGACAAGGAAATGCACCAAGACATACAAAGAAAAAAGAATGTAAGGCATATCTGGTAAACAGAGATTCATAAGTTCATGATATGATTGAAACAGACTGACTTCTGACATTGTACCATTAAGTCTGTTTTAATAAATGGGTGTTTCATTATGCTAGCCCTAAAATAAATGTTTATTCTGTGTGATTTAGGGCTATCTCATCTATACATACAAATGTAGATCTTAAAGCACAAATAATTTTTCGAGTGAATATCTCTAAGCAGCATCAAATATCAAATCAAGACGCAAACCAAACCAAACACTGAAACCTTAAAAATTCCTAGATTAAAATCATATATGAACTTGTCGTTTTTTCAGTCAATTTTACAAAGATTGGTTTTCCCTCTGTACACACAGGAGGGCTCTTGTTACTTCTGTGCAAATACAAAATGGTCTTAGTGATGTCACATGTAGACAAGTATGGAAAATGCATAAAAACAGCATACATAGAAGGTTATTATTACTTTTCAATGTCACTTTTGACATGTGGCACCAAAATTTGAAATATAAGCCAATCAAAAAAACAACTAAACTTGAAGAATCTAACATATGACAAGCTTCAAGAGCAAAAAGGTAGAATTTATAGCTAGATGCATGACAGAATCTAATTTTTTGTGAACCTCAGTATTTATTAACATATTATTCACAAATACTTTCCACTTTTCTTCTTTTTGGTCTGGTTCCAAAAGTTGACGTATGCTTGAGAAATAAACATTTCCCTAGTTCTCCCTAGTTACTACATTATCCAGGTTTAGTCTGTAAATATCCTCTGATATGCTGACTAATTTTTTTAGATTGAACATGACTGTCATTTCTTGTCTCACTAAAAAGGTTACGTGAACAACTGAAAGAGAGCATTAAGCACCTCATAAAGCTCTACGACAACCATTTTGGAGGCCTTCAAAAGAACATTGATGAGCTTCGTGATATTGCAAAAGAGGTGGACTATTTTCACAAGAATGTCACTATTGCCAAAATTACTGAAGGAGCTGCGAGTGCTGCAGGGGGATTGCAACTATTGCTGGATTGGTGCTGGCCCCCTTCACCATTGAGACGTTTGTTGTGATCTCGGGTGCAGCAATAAGTCTGAAAATGGCAGGGGAAATAACCAGTGCTGCAGCTACTGTTTCAGATAATGCAAACAGTACAGAAAAACAAAAAAGAGTGGAACAGATTATAGAGAGTTATGAGAAGAATTTGCAGCTTATTGCAGAATGTGTGCAAAATATCTACACTTGCATAAATTTGATTTATTCCAAGTTCATGAAAAAGAAAGCTTTTAAGAAAAAAGATGAAGGAAATTGTTCTGGATTATACAAATTATTAAAGTTGAGAAAATTGTTTATTAACAATAGTTTTTCCCCAGTGGTCTGCGGGTGACCAGACTGGCAAAAGGGTTACTGTCCATCTTCTCCCTAGGGCTGGATGTTTATGATATTACAACAAACACCATTGAGCTTCAAAATGGAGCAAAAACTGAACTTGGAGCTGAAACTCGTAAAGTGGCAGATGAATGGCAATGTGAATTGCAAGAACTAAAAAATATTAAAGAAGAATGTCTAAAAATTATCTCCAGTAACCCTGACTCATAAACTGATTTTCCATGTATACAGTATGTGTCTAAAAACACAGCTGGTCTCAAAGAATGAATTTATATCTGTAATGCTTACCTTAATTGTAAAATTCATATAAATTCTTTTTCTCCAAGTGTTTCTGAAACTCAATAAAAATGGTTTGATTTTTTGCCAATGTTTTTAACATATCATTAATATATTATGTTTTCTTTTCAATAATGTGTTTTATACACTTTATCACCATACTGAACATGAATCCTCAAATGAACTTGTCAGGCCATAACATCAGGAGTGGAGGGTCCTCATGAAAAAGCAAATCAACTGAGTTTCAGAAGTTGCATTATAATAAGAATGTCAGGCCCCCTTCTCTATTTGTTTTTAGGTTTTGGTCTATACTTGTTGGTTGAGTTAGGATTAATTACTGAAAAAAGTGCTATATAAAAGTAATGAATTAGTATTATTATTAATGATGAGTGAAGTTTGTTGAATTTGATTTGCCTCAAATTCAGCAAAATTGTGGGCAGTTCAAGGCATTGAAGTCAAGGAGGATGGAGAAAATGAACTAGTTTTGAGTGCATTATATTGGTGCAATGGTCTTTAAAGTGCTCCTGAGGGCTGTTGAAGCATCTGACAGCTATGTTGGACTGATTATTGTGGCCACAAATGTGACTTTAGCTGTAAGGTAGCTGTACTAACCAGTGAGCCACCATGCCTCAAATAACAAAAGACACAGATGGAACAAAAACCACAAACATGATACAACACACTAGTCATAAGTAAGAAATGGCAGTAAAGGAAAGTCAGTTAGATAGATAGATAGATAGATAGATAGATAGATAGATAGATAGATAGATAGATAGATAGATAGATAGATAGATAGATAGTGTAACAAAGGCGCTATATAGGCACCTGACCCGACACAGATGGATACAGAGGCACATATAAAAACACAAAGACTTTATTTGTCTTCACCCGTAGGCGCACGTCTTCCCCGTGACCCACAGGCAATACACAGTCCCACAAAACACCAGTCCAACACACAGCAACACCACCTTTCTTCCTTTACCACCACTACTTCCCAAGCTTCGTCTTCTTCCTCCCAACTCTGGGTCCTCGAGTGGTGGTGGCTGGCCCTTTTTATAACACACCCGGAAGTGTTCTAGGTGCTTGACCACCTGGTTCTAATTGCACCTCCGGGTGGGGCTGAAGATTCGTCCAGCCAGGCTGCTGAGTCCATGCAACTTCCCCTAGCGGCCATCCGAGCCCCCAACCAGGCTGTGGAGGACTCCATCTCCCATTGAGCCCTCCTGGTGGTTGAGGAATCACCGTCAGCCATGGAGGCTGCCACCAAGCGTCCCGGGGGAGGTACTGGACTGCCCATGATGGCTCACCCGGAACATAAGCAGCAGGGGCATCCCTGCCGAGCATGGGACCCGGCTGTCCTTCACAATAGATAGATACTTTATTAATCCCAAGGGGAAATACAGCAGCAGTATACTTAAACAAAAAAAACAATATTAAATTAAAGAATAATAAAAATGCATGTAAAAGCAGACAATAACTTTGAATAATGTCAGCATTTACTCCCCCGGGTGGAGTTGAAGAGTCGCAAAGTGTGGGGGAGGAACGATCTCCTCAGTCTGCCAGTGGAGCAGGACAGCAGTCTGTCACTGAAGCTACTCCTCTGCCTGGAGATGACACTGTTCAGTGGATGAAGTGAATTCTCCATGATTGACAGGAGTTTGCTTAATGCCCATCGCTCAGCTACAGATGTTAAACTGTCCAGCTTCATTCCTACAATAGGGCCTGCCTTCCTCACAAGTTTGTCCTGGTGTGAGACGCCCTTCTTCTTTATACTGCCTCCCCAGCACACCACCGCGTAGAAGAGGGCACTCGCCACAACCGTCTGGTAGAACATTTTCAGAATCTATTGCAGATGTTGAAGGACGTCAACCTTCTAAGGAAGTATAGTCGGCCCTGACCTTTCTTACACAGAGCATCAGTATTGGCAGACCAGTCCAATTTGTTATCCAGCTGCACTCCCAGGTATTTATAGGTCTGTACCCTCTGCACAGTCTCCTCTGATGATCACGGGATCCATGAGGGGCCTGGGCCTCCTAAAATCCACCACCAGTTCCTTGGTTTTGCTGGTGTTCAGTTGTAGGTGGTTTGAGTTGCACCATTTAACAAAGTCTTTGATTAGCTTCCTGTACTCCTCCTCCTGCCCACTCCTGATGCAGCCCACAATAGCAGTGTCGTCAGCGAACTTTTGCACGTGGCAGGACTCCGAGTCATATTGGAAGTCTGATGTATATAGGCTGAACAGGACCGGAGAAAGTACAGTCCCTTGCAGCGCTCCTGTGTTGCTGACCACAATGTCAGACCTGCAGTTCCCAAGACGCACATATTGATGTCTGTCTGTAAGATAGTCCACAATCCATGCCACCAGGTGTGAATCTACTCCCATCTCAGTCAGCTTGTCCCTAAGGAGAAGAGGTTGGATGGTGTTGAAGGCACTAGAGAAGTCCAAAAACATAATTCTTACAGCACCACTGCCTCTGTCCAGGTGGGAGAGGGATCGGTGTAGGATATAGATGATGGCATCCTCCGCTCCCACCTTCTCCTGGTATGTGAACTGCAGAGGGTCGAGGGCGTGGAGGACTTGTGGCCTCAGGTGGTGAAGCAGCAGCCGCTCCATGGTCTTCATCACAAGTGATGTTAGAGCAACAGGCCGGAAGTCGTTCAGCTCACTAGGATGTGATACCTTTGGGACTGGGGTGATACAAAATGTTTTCCAAAGCCTCGGGACTCTCCCTTGTTCCAGGCTCAGGTTGAATATGAGCTGTAGAGGACTCCCCAGCTCCAATGCACAGGCCTTCAGCAGTCGTGGCAATACTCCATCTGGACCCGTTGCTTTGCTGGCACGAAGTGCTAAAGGATAAACTTTGGTTTTATAAAACAAATAAAGAGAAAATGTAGGCAAAATGTAAAGCATTTCCTTTGCAACAGATAAGCAAATGCAAACAAATTCAGCAGAAGCTAAAAATGACTCTAAGAACAAAGCAGAAAGATTGTTTAACAATGGAAGAATTTCTGACAGTCCTGCCTTGAATGGTCTGTTTTAACAGGAAAGAAAAAGAATCAGCAGAATACAAAGTTAAATACAATAGATAACTACATTTGTTAAAGAGCTGAATACATTTTACTACCACTTTGATTAGACAAATGCAAAAATTAATTTTGACTTAATTAAAGATTTTTAATTACAACTCCCAGTTCATTTCACTGAAGGGGAGGTGAGAGAAGTTCTGAAGAAAGTGAAGCTTTACAAACCTTGAGGTAGTGATCTACTTAAGGGAAGAATCCTTAGAGAATGCTGTGGGGAGCCCTCATGAATTTTTTCTCAGCTTTTCAATCATTCCCTTAAAGAGCACAGAGTGCCAAAGAGCTAGAAGAGCTCTGAAACCCTATAAATTCCAAAAAATAGCTGTCCAATTGAACTAAATGATTATCATCCAGCGACCCTTACATCATGAAGAATGGACCGTGAGATCGACAGGCGGATCGGTGCGGCATCAGCAGTGATGTGGGCTCTGCATCGGTCTGTCATGGTGAAAAAAGAGCTGAGCCGTAAGGTAAAGCTTTCAATTTACCAGTCGATCTACGTTCCTACCCTCACCTATGGTCATGAGCTATGGGTAGTGACCGAAAGAACAAGATCGCGAATACAAGTGGCTGAAATGAGTTTCCTCCGCAGGGTGTCTGGGCTTTCCCTTAAAGATAGGATGAGAAGCTCAGTCATCCAGGAGGGGCTCAGAGTAGAGCCGCTACTTCTCCGCATCGAGAGGAGTCAGATGAGGTGGCTCGGGCATCTGATCAGGATGCCTCCTGGACGCCTCCCTGGTGAGGTGTTCCGGGCACGTCCAACCGGGAGGAGGCCCCGGGGAATACCCAGGACACGCTGGAGGGACTATGTCTCCCGGCTGGCCTTGGGAACGCCTTGGGATTCTCCTGGAAGAGCTGGAAGAAGTGGCCGGGGAGAGGGAAGTCTGGGCCTCTCTGCTTAAACTGCTGCCCCCGCGACCCGACCCCGGATAAGCGGAAGAGGATGGATGGATGGATGGATGGATGGATGGATGGTCCCTTACATCATCCTTAGCAAAATGTCTGGAGTGACCGATTCTTGTCCACCTTACTTTACAGATCAGCTTTTCTTTGGATCCATTACAGTTTGCATACAGAGTGAAGGATACAGTCATGACTATTCTTCTTGCCAGCAACACAAGTTTGGAGAAACGACATTCCTTTGTGAGAATTTTGCTTATTGATTTACTTTAGCCTTTAAATGCAAGAAGTCTAATATCCTCTGCAGTAAATTGTAGGAGTTACAGGTGGACCATTATCTCACCCAGCAGATTATGGACTTTCTCCTTAACAGGGAGCAGTTTGTTCATGTTGATAATTATATTTCTGCAGTTTATCATATATCAATAAGAGCTCTGCAAGGCACAGTGATTACCCCTATACTCTTCTCTATCTATACTAATAGCTTGAGAGGGTCTACTGTTTAGCTGTCAAGTTTGCAGATGATACTGATTTAATTGACACCTCTAACAATGTGGCACATTTGAAGAAGATGCCAAGAGGATGCAGAGGTGGTACCAAGAGCAGAACCTCCAACTAAATGGGAGGAAGACGAAAGAGCCTGCCCATTAAGTTTAGAAACAATGCTGAACCAGTACAACCACTGGTCCTCAACTGAGAAGAAGTTGAGAGAGTTTGTAGCTTTAAGTACCTTGGAACCATAATGGATAACAGCTTCAACTTTAATGAAAACACATAATACATCTATAAAATATGTCAACAACACAGCTATTTATTGAGGAGGCTGACAAAACATTTCAACTAGAATTCTACATAACTATTATACATGTCATATTGTGAACACTGACTTTTTCATTCTTGGTCTGGTATGGGGATCTGTCTGTGACAAAAAAGAAACTATCCAAAAAATAGAAAATAATCCAACTGGGGTATAACCTCTGTCGACAGCCACAGCTTGGTCTTCAAGAACTGTATAAAACAAGAGCAAAAAGAACTGGACAAGATACAGTGCTAAATATTTGTTTCTAAATTTTCCCTTATTGGAGGCAATACTTGTTGCCAAACTGTAATACAAATCGAAGTAGAAATAGTTACATACTAATATTAATAATACTTTAATGGGCCAAATCCAGTTTTGCTGAAATAATTAATTATTGTAGAATTTGTTTTTATGTTTGTAAATAACTAAGCAAAAAAAAAAAAATACAATTTTGCTACAGCTCTGGACTTCTAAACCATCATGGTGTGCTGGGAAAAATATTCACCTAAAGCCTATAGTCACATTAGATGGCTTTTCCAGCGATTTTCAGATGTAGCCTTCATTTACATAATCTTGGCCAATGAAATTGATCAGCTAATGTGACAAACACAATGACTGAAACCAATTACTCTGCGAATGGCTACAATTATTTTCTCGGAGGGGCAGTTTGTGTTTGCAGGTTGGGCAGGAGACGTGACAGCCAATGAATGCTCATCAGGAATTTTCAATGCAAAGAATGTAGTGACGCTGAATAAGAAACATGCATGTTTTGAACCTCACAAAGAGAAATGGGGCTCATCTTTCTGATGACTCTTGGTTTATGTAGTAAAATAGAACAGAGAAAAGAAAATAGGGCAGACACTGAGGCTGAGACCATTAAGTGACCAGAAAAAACAGTATGTTATGATGACTGTGAAATACCTGTGGAATCAGGATAGAGTTACAATGCCCTCCATAATCTTTATGACAAAATACATATTAGACACATTTTCCTTGGTTTAGTCCTCTGCTCCACAGTTTTAAATTATAAATCAAGCAATTCAGATGTGATTAAAGTTAATATTGTTGCCTTTCATTTCAGGTCCCACCATGTAGAAACTCCACCCCTGACTTTCAGAGCACCATAATGTTTGAGACAATTGACGTCACAGGTGTTTGAGATTCCTCAGGTGTGTTTCATTGCTTCATCAATGCAGGCATAAGATACCTAGGCTTGTTTCCACCTACAGATAACCTTTGGATTCTGTAGTTACCATTTGTAAAAGATAGCCTGGCCACAGACAAAACACCACAATGTCCACAACACACACGTTTATTTCTCCACTATTTATAATATTTACATGATTGCACATTCCTTGGACCTTCGGCCACCTCCACTTGTCTCTCACAAGCTCCGTCATCTTCCACTCGACACTGGCTCCTCAAATGGAGTGAGGCGGCCCTTTTTATAATGCCCCGGATGTGCTCCAGGTGCCTGATGACGAACTTCCAGCAGCAGTCGCCAGTGTGGCGGAAGCGCTGCCATTGCACCCGGAAGCACTCCAGGCGTACACCACCCCTGGTCCAGCAGTGCTTCCTGGTGTGGTGGAAGTGCTGTCCTCCAGGGCTCTAGGACTGTCCAGGAGCCCAGGGAAAAGTAGGGCTGTTCTCCCGGTCCGTCCTTCCTCCTGGTCATCTGCCACACATTGTTCAACATGAGGACAAGAAAGTCAAAGAAGCCATTATGAGTCTGAAAAGCAAAGATAAAACTAATAGAGACATTGGAAAACAGTAAGATTACCAAAACTGTCTGGAATATCATTAAGAAGTAAGAAGGCACTAGTGAGCTCAGTAATCGCAAAGGGACTAGTAGACCAAGGAAGACCTCTACTGCTGATGACAGAAGAATCCTCACTAATGGTAAAGAAAAAGCCTCAAATGCCTGTTCAACAGATCAGAAACAGTCTTCAGGATGCAACTGTGGACATGTCTGAGACGACTCTGAAGCAGACCTCATAAACAGGAATACAGAGACCACACTGCAAGATGCAAGCCACTAGTTAGCCACAAAAACGGGATGGCCAGATTACAGTTTGTGAAAAAGTCCTTAAAGAGCCTGCAGAGTTCTGGAAAAAAGATCTTGTGGAGAGAAGAAACAAAGATGAACCTGCATCAGAGTGATAGCAAGAGCAAAGTGTGGAAACAGAAAAGAACTGCCCAATATCCAAAGCATACCAACTCATCTCTAATGCATTGTGGTGGTGGTGTTATGCCTTGGGCATGTATGTCTGCCACAGGTACTGGTACACTTATCTGCATAGATAATGGAACTGCTGATGGCAGTGGCACAATGAATTGTCAGGTGTATAGAAACATCAGATCTGCTGAATTTCAGTAAATGCCTCAAAACTCAGTGGACAGAGCTTCATCCTACAAGAATATAATCATCCAAACATACTGCTGAGGTAACACAGGAGCTCTTCAAAGCTGAAAAATTGAAAATTCTTGAATGGTCAAGCCTATCACCCGATTTCAATCCAACTGAGCATGCCATCCATATGCTAAAGAGAAAACTAAAGGGGAAAAGTCCCCAAAACAAGCAGGAGCAGAAGATGGGAGCATTAGAGGCATGGCAGAGTTTACCAGAGAAGATCCTCAACATGTCTATGAATTTCAGGTTTCAAGCAGTCATTGCATGCAAGGGGTTTGCGACAAAGTGCTAAATATGACTGCCATTGCTATGTGCCAAACATTATGGTCCTCCTGAAATGGGGGGACCATGTACAAAAACTGTTGTCATTTATATATGGTGTGAGCGAAATGTGTGTAAATACCCTTAAATGAAAACCTGCAATGTGCAGTTTAATCACAACTGAATTGTTTGATTTGTAAGTTTAAACTGTGGAACAGAAGAATAAATCAAGGAAAAATGTGTCTGTGCAAAACATCATGGAGGACACTGTACTTATAGTTATTGTGTGAGCAAAGCCTTTAAAGACTTGTACTTCTTTAGACAAGAAGCTTTTTCAAGTCAACAGCAGCACCCAAAAAATGTTAAATGTTTGAAAAGTCTAATTATGGGACTAACATTAATTGGGGTTCTGTTGTAAATACTTTTTTCAGGGATGGGTCCCCATCTCTGTTATTATGGGGGAGACACAAATTCTGCACTGTGCCACTGGGTGTTGCTATCAAATTTTCCAAAATTCATTTTACACCCACAGCAGCAAGTGTACACATGGCAACAGTAATAACAACAGACATGGTGAAGAGAAAGTGGTTGGACGGAGAGCATGAAAACCTGGTTAAAAAAACTCTGGCAGCAAAAGTCATGCATATGGTGGTCATATTCTATATATTAGGTACTGCCATTGTCTTGCTCATTTTCACTTTTTTGATAGCAACACATTTAACTAAATGGCAAATAACAATCGTATTTTAGGGAGCGTTTATTAAAAGACACTGAAATAAATACACACAACTGTAACTGCATAGATTGCATGGTTCCAAATCTTTCTGTAAAATAGACAGACCGTATACCTGTAATGCAGTCTTCACTGGCTGTTCATATCGTTGTTTATACAGCTTTCAGTTAATTCAAAATGTTTCTGTTAAAATAAGTACAAGAACTAGAAAATTAGAACGCATAACTCCAGTTCTCAATTCCTTACACTGGCTTCCAGTTAAGTTTAGGGCTGATTTCAAAATCCTCCTTTTAATATATAAAGCCTTAAAAGCCTGTTACTTATCTGAACTTATCATTACTTAAAACTCACATTAAGTTCTCAAGATGCTGGTCTGCTTATGATTCCAAGGATTAACAAAATAACAGTGGGAGGTTGAGCTTTTAGTTACAGGGCTCCAAAGCTGTGGAGTGGCCAGCTTGCAATTATAAGAGGTGCTTTCCCAACCATCTGCATGTCTAGTTACAACATTTTCTTTTCTTTGTAGAAAACAGTGAACAAGAAAGGAAGAGTAACCAAAGTAACTCTTATATTCTTTGACATACTGAGAAGCCTGTTAATTATGTTTTTTTTTTTTTTTGAATGGGTAAAGCTTTTTTGCAAAATGTCAATGGGTAAAAATGCCTGTCAGGAGCCTTGTACATGTATAGTCTCAACACCCATATCATGGCATGTCAATTAGGCCAAACGTGCTTGAACAAGAGACTACTACAGGCGACTCTGTGTGAGAAGTAACTTGATCAGAAATTCTAAATATCACACTGTGTATGTCTAGACTTAAAGAAATAACAACAACTGTAGCAGAGCTTTTAGGTGCCAGTCTTCCTAGAAGAAAAGCCAAGCTGTCTGGCCATACCACAAAATGTTTTCCTGTGAAGTGGAATATTCAGTACAGTAGATCAGAGTGAGCCATAACCAATATAGGTATGATGAAGTGTGAAAGTAATTATTGCTTTTTAGTTTTTACACAACTTTGTAATTTGAAAGCAATAGTCAAAAAGAGAGGTCAGACGAACGGAAAATAAACACAGGCAAACAGCAAGAAAAAATGACAAGAGACAAACAAAGGTTAAAGAAAATCCTCCATAACCTCAGAAGATAGATCTTTATTCTAGCTCACACTTTTATTACCAGTACCCCCTACCACCATGTGACTACAGCTTGATTAATGTGGTAAAGTAACAGGGAAGGGAAGGGGCAGCTTCTCTGGCTGTGTGTTCCTTTAGAATTGCAGTCATGTTAGAATTGCTTATCCCTCTCCTGCAACCACGGTGGAGATATTAAGACAAGGAAATATGGTACAAAATAAAGGATATGTTTAACTTGTTTTTGAATTCAGCAATCACTCCTCCATCCACTCAATGTACATATTAATAGTAAAAAGAAGCCAGTAAAAGTGCCTTATATTTCTGTATAATCTGACACTTTTTTTAATTATCTTTTTTAGACGGTTGGGTCCAACTCACAGGAATAAAGTCCAAATCCTCCTGCAAGTTTCTGCACATTTCTCTAAACAATTCAAACCTATGATAGCTTCAAACTCACTTTTTTATTGTCATATTTATTGTCTGTCGTAAACCCAAAATTTTTTCAGTGGCCATTGTTATTATGTGTTCATGTAAGCTTGGGATATTTCTAGAAGTTGCACTGCATGACATTATCACAACATTATTTAAGGTCGCATCGAGAGTAACACCTTGTGCAATTTTGTAGAAAAAAATACTTTACTAAAAAGTACTTTACTTAATATTGTTCTCGTTCCTGACTTTTATGGTTAGATTTTTTAAAAATCTTTATAGTCTTTTAAGAGTTATGTTCACATCTTAGGTTTAGAGACCTAATGATTTGCTATTGCTGTTTAGAAACCAGTTCTGATTTGACCCTTCCTTCATCTTCTTATCTATTGTTGCCTTGCCCCTTTGGCCTGCCAGTTCTTCATCTCTGGCAGTACGGATTGCTTTCTCATGGTACAAGATGGTGCCAAAGGAAGGAGACAAAGCAACACACCACACACTTAACATAAAATAAAATAAAAAAATGATTATTCTTACAAGGCACTTTTCACAATCCTCTCTCCAAGAATCAACCACAATTACAAAATAAATACACAATTTACCTCTAAATTGGGTTCCCATACGAGGACCATTGCCACATGGAATATGGGAAATGGAATGCTCCTGATTTGGGCTTCTAATTAGTCTGTCTGTTAAAAGATACTGGCTGGGCACAAAGTTATTTGTCCTTACCGCCAGCCAATTCGTGTGTCGTTCTGCTCCGGCCTCCTGTCCGGGTAATGAATACAGTTGATATTGTTCATTGTTTAACTTATCCCTCAGGCAATTTATTGCAAATAAAATATTCAATGGTGATTGGCCTTCAATGGATTCTTCCCAGTTTTTCTATCTTCGATGTTGGAGTATTAAGCCACATATCTGACCTCACCACAGCAAGACACTAAATCAGCAGTATACACAAGTACCCCTCAGCATGACAAGGGAGTTAAAAACACTGGAAGAGGAAGTCGCAAACAACACTAAAGGCAGAAAGCAGGGTTACAGAGCTGGGAATTCACATTTGTTGTTCTGATTGTAGTTTACGTGCTGACTCAATCAAATAGCACTAATGCAATGCAGCTTTTACCTGATCAGGTCTGAGAATAAATACCCAGATAGAGTTAATATCTTGGGTGACTTTAATAATTCTACCTTATCTAGAGGAATGTGCAACTAGTTAAACTCTGGAACACTGTTTCAGTGCTATTTCTGATGCTTACCATGCCATTTCACGGGTCTCTTTGAGCAACTCTGATCATGCCATGATATTTCTCCATTAATATATTCAGAAATTGAAAACAGCAAAACTATAAATAACAACAGTACATAAGAGGACCAGTGAGGCTTTAGGGAAACTACAGGACAGACTGGAATCTACTCTCTTTCTGAGGTATTCAGAATTACCTCTGATGGTTTAGATGAGTATACTGGAACAGTTACTTCTTACAAAAGTTTTTGTCAGGAAATCCAAATTTCAGTGAAAGCAATTACTAAATACAACAGTAACAAACCATGGTTTTCTAAACATATGAAAAGAAAACTAAAGAGAAAGCTTACAACATTAGAGACAAAATTACATACAAGAGCACGGAATGCATGTATACCAGAATATACATTTATATGGAAACATATTGTAATGGCACTCACAGGATGCATCAGCCTGGGATGCCATCAGTGCTTAGTCAACAGCAGTATAAGCTGGCATTCACCCTTCAAATGAGCAGCTTTAGTGTCAGCCACAGGGGAGCCTAAATAAAGGACAAGGCTTCCACAGTTTCATATCACTTACTAATGTGAATACAATACTATAAAATGAACATTTGTAAACCTAATAGAAAGCTGACTATATTGCTGTTTTAATATATGTATAAAACACTTGCAGATACGAGTAGATGAAGAGTTGGGCACCTTGAAGATGAACCCCATGTAACTGATGGAAAAAATAGCAAAAACAGTGGGTAATAGTAATAAGGTCTTTCTCAGACACCTGGCACAAAATGGCAGTGGGGCCCGTTAAGACGAAGCTAGACCAGAAGGGGCGGGGCCATGACCCAGAAGTGACATCATTGGAACAGCCTGTCGTCTGATCTGTCAGGGAGAAAGGAGGAGAAGCATTAGGCAACAGTGGCAAACCTTTCCTCAGAATAGAATTTCAATCAGACAAGCCAGTAAGTTGTTGTTTGCTTTTATTATGATTTTTGAGCGTCTGCAAAATTTTATTTTCTCCTTGAAGAGAAATAAAATGTAATCTATCTATCTATCTATCTATCTATCTATCTATCTATCTATCTATCTATCTATCTATCTATCTATCTATCTATCTATCTATCTATCTATCTATCTATCTATCTATCTATCTATCTATCGATACACACTACTAGTATAAGAAGTTTTAGAATATCCCCAATTTTCACATTTTTATTGACATTTCAACAGTTCATGTCCAGTGAATAACTTAAAATGGTAGAACAGATAAGTGGTAAACTGTCAGAAATTAACAAAAAAAAGTTTAGGTTACCAAAAACTGAAAAATAATGTATAAGTTTCAGAGTTAAACAAAAAGAAGTGGGTAAACAGTTGACAGCTTTTCTGCAAAACAATTCCTACAAGTGTCTTAATTTTTGTTGCTTACTTACAGACCCTCAGTCTGTATAAATTAGTGTTGGAACAAACTTTGTTGCTGGACCTCTGAAGCTTTATTTGCACAATACTTCACTGTATATTGCTATTATAGTTCACAAGGGAAGACGGAGAAACTATTACAACCCTTCAAAGAAAAAGGTCCATCCTTTACAGACACTACAAAGAAAACCAATGTGGTAAGTATGTACAGTTTCCTACACAATCAAAAGGAATTTGGAAACTGCAGAAGACTCTGATAAAAGCAGGCTTGCAGACCCAATGCTATAATTGAATTAGAAGTCAAGTTTCAGAGAGTCAACAGCTTACGATTTCTTTGACAGGTCTGTTTATACTATTGACAAAACTATTTGTCTTAGACAGTAATTTTGTGTTTTCTGGATTTGTGTGTCAATTTAAACAGTGTATTTTAGAACTGTTTAGAACCTGTTTATCCAGTGCAGTTTCACAGGAGCCAATTCCAGCAATCACCAAGAATAAGGCAGGAATTACACGTGGATGGGGAACCAGTTCATGATAGGGTGAATAGACACCAATTTAGCTTTTCAAATCCACTGTGTCTCTGAACATTTGGAAGAGACCAGAGAAAAACCTACACAAACATAACTAGAACATGCAAATTCCACACAGGGAGTTTCAAGGCTTTGAATCCTGGTCTTTTTATTGTAAGACAGCTTTGCGACTACTGCACCAGTGACTTCCAAATATCGCTTATGAAAAAGGTGAAGAAACTAAATAAGCTATTTGAGTGTCTTTAAAGAAAGGAATTACCTTAGCAACAGAATACTTTACAATTAACAAACCTCAAATCTTTGTCAGCATACAGCCCCCAGTGCTTGATTAAGGTAGCCGTGATCAATCACATTAGGTGTGGATTGAACCAATAAGATGAATGAAATGAAACTGAGCAAAGCACCACTTTTAAAAAGGCGAGGTTGCTGTAGTTGTGGCAGGTTCACCTCCAAATCTTAAACTTTGGCAAAAGTGAGAATAGTGGCAAAACACAAGGTGGCCATCTGGCATTATCAATGTCTCTCTCCCAAGCAGAAATTTTCTGACAAACAGGTGTTTCTAGATGTTTCTACAGTTTCAAGAACTGTAATGCTGCATTCCATTTAAATTTAGAAGTCAAAACCTTCGTGCTCCTCGTTGGAATTGTCTACTACTGCACCCACTTAAGTTGGATTTCCAACTTGTAAACTCAGGGCCTGTCTGCCAAATCTGAGTTTGTCTGACTTCAGATAATGACATCAATCTAAAATGGCGATGTACACTGTAAATTTTAGTTGTTAGATGTTTATTAGCACGTCTCTTTTTCTGTCTCATTAAATCAGTCACACACAAAGTTCTGTTCAACAGGAATTTCTATCGGTGGACATGTTGCTGTGGTGTTTGGATACACTAAATATTGCATAATGCATTGTTATCAGCTGTTATTTATTCTGATGGAGCAAGCACAACACAACTCAGGTGTGACGTCATTTCAAGCTTGGACATCCAACTTCTGAGGTAAATGAAACACAGCATAATTCCACAACACTCCTATAAACTTCATGCTTAGCCTCGTATGGCATGGAAATGAAACTGGCGTAAACACGTTCAGCTTTTCAAATTAACCATGGCTTACTCACTAATCGTGGTTTGTGAAATACCGCCATTTATACTAATATTGATGTGAAAATCAGAGGGTGGTGATGACTTCATAGCCATAATGAGTAGATATAATTCTCTTATCTTTATTTGAAATTCAAAATCCAAAATCATTTAAACGGAAAATAGGGAGAAAGACAAAATACAGAACAAAGACACTCACAGGTGCAGTTTCCAAAAACAACATGCAAAAATCATTAACTAAAAAAGGCAAGAAGGGACTCAAAACCACCAAACACTAGAATTGTAAAAAGCACAGAAACAGCAGAGAAGAGATTTCTATAAAGGCATTATGGACAATGTTAAACTGAAGAACCGCTGACAAATTCATTCTTTTAAATCTCTTGTCTCTGCTATCATGTGACTGCTGTCTGATTAATACTGCTTGACATCAAACACTAATAGAATGGGATTAAGGGTAACTTGCAGTCAAAAGGAGTGGCTAGCTCTGGAACTTTACATATCCTGATTGTAACCAGGTAAGAAACTGAACCGAGTAATCTCCAGAACAATATTGTCAACTACAAAACACTGTACCTCCATAAAATATGAACATTATCACAGTTTTGTGTAAGATTTTTGTTAATTGCACCATACTAAATAAGTCTGAGGTTTTTTGATGCTAACTCAGGCTCCTCTAAGCTCATGCGATGTCCAGTACAGCATCTTTTCTTCAGATACTTTTGTTTTTCTTTCTTTGAAAGTCACTTGAGCTTAATTTTCCAATATCCTACAGTACAATGAAAAGAATCTGTTGCTTGTCCAAACTGCTACAGAATAATGCAGCAATAATGCAATACATTATTCATATACGTATAAAACACAAATAACTAAATAAAGCGATGATAATGCAGGCTGTTGCAAAGGATCTGTCAGAGACATTCACTTGCTTTAGCATTCCATGTGACATTTTAACTGACCAGGACTCAACCTTTTCTTCCTGCATCATGAAACAGCTACTGTATGTGAGAGCCTTGCAATTAAACAATTAAGCACCACTCTTAATCACCCTTAGACAAATGGCCTGACTGAATGATTTATCAAGACTTTAAAGCAGACAATTCGGCAGGTGGCACATGACTACCCAACATACTAGGACACAGTGTTGCCCATTCTCATGTTCTCTGTTCATGAATTCCCTATGGCATCTACCAGCTTAAGTCCATTTAAACTATTATTTGCAGGCTACCACAAGTTATGTTGGATAACCTTTGGGAAGAATGGACGGGGGTTCACACTGAAACTAATAGGGTGAGTTTTGTCAAACGGGTCATTTAACTTCAGGAACAAATTTCTAAATATTCCTCTTTAGATGTGGAGCATCAGAAGTGTGAAGGGGAGACATAAAAACATAATTATAATAACCAATTAACTTAATTTATGATAAGAGAAGCAAACATCGGGTACTTGTTTTAATCCTGTCTCACCCACATAAGTTTCTGGTGAAATGGCTGGGTCAAAGGGCAGTGGAGAAACGATTGAGCACTTTGAACTATAATGGCAAAAGCCTGTTCAAATCTTACATGTTAATATTTTGAAGGAGTGGCATGACCCTAATGAGGTGTTGGCCACTGCTGCTGCAGTCTCTAAGACTGAGATTGTTATTGGTGATGATTTGATGGAAACTCAGAAAGCTAAATTACTGTCCCTGATCAGAAGGAAGTCTGATGTGTTTTTGGCAGTGCCTGGCAGGACTGAACTATCTGAACACAAGACTGTGACAGAGCCTGGTGCTAAGGTACAGCTGCGCCCGTATCGTATACTGGAAGCAGAGAGGACTCTGGTATGTGATGAGCAAAGCAAATGCTTGATTTGGATGTGGTTTGCAAGAGCAAAATCAAAAGGTTCAGTCCAATTGTTCTATTGCCAAAACCACATGGCTCTGTTTGGTTTTGTATAGATTTTAATAGTAGTATAAATTGGATATGTCCAGAAACACATTATTTAGGATATTCTATGGGAAACGGTTTGATCAGACCTCAGTTGCATAAGGTGGGTGAGGTGCTTGAGCATCCATATCCGGAAATGCAAAAGCAGGTTCATGCTTTACTCGGACTCGTTGTTTATTATAGGAGGTTCATCCTGAATTTTGCACATAGATCCCCACTCTAACTTACCTGACAAAGGCCAGAAAGAACAGAGCCATTGTCTGGTCTGATGATTGTGAATCGTCCTTCTCTGACTTGGAAAAACCACTTGTCATCTTACCTGGTTCTGCGGAATCCGGATTTTTCTAAGGAGTTCATTCTGCAGAAAGATGGGAGTGTGTTTGATTTGGGGGCTGTCCTACTCAGTATTTCGTTGGGGAGAAGCATCCCATTACGTTATTGAACAGGAAATTGTAATGTTGTAGCTCGAGGTCGTGCAACTCGGGGTGGGGCTGTGCTTCAAATTGCCGCCCTCCAACATTTCTAAATATGTTAACCTATTAAATAGAAAATTAAAATGACATATAGAGAAAAAATAAGATACATTTTGCATAGATTTATTCATATATAGAGAAACAGAAATAATTTTTCACATATAATAATTTATAACGATTTACTAGACAAGAATATAGTATAGACGCACTGATAAGCCATCTTCTAATTATTAGCTTAATATAATTATGCTGCGATAACCAGAACCAGTGTAGTGTACAAATGATAGGTGGGGATGTTTTCTGCACAGTGCAAGAACGCATTCAGATTGATAATGAAACGAAATTGTAAATTAGTTGTTTATCTTCCTATAAATTATTATCAGGCTAATGTTTGTTGATTTTTGTTATTGTCTCATAAATTTCAACTGCTGTGTCTGATGCCGTCACAAAAGGACAGTCTGAAAATTGTTTTTGAAGCATTTGTGGATAAAAATCAGAGTAATTTACTTTTTTCATTCATGAGTGCTTACATACGAATTGTACTGATTCTTTTGGCCTATAATGTCACCTTCTCTACCCAACCCTAGCTACACCACTGCGTGGCCACCAATATCGTTCTCAGCTTATTACTTGTCTTCATTCTTGGCTTCCTTTATTTCCTTCAAACAGGTGTTCCCCCTTCTCTGACCTGGGGAAGTTTCTGTGTCTTACTCTTCCTTGTCTCTGTCTTCCTGAATTACTAAATATTTTTTAGCTTAACTAAAAAAGAAAAACATGGCAAATGCCTTTATTTAACTATTTACTTGACATTCCTAATTCACACTAAGTTTAATGTTTATCGACTTTCTTACTAAGTTTACATTTATCCAAGCCAATACTTGAGTTTTAATTTTCTATATACTTCAGTAGAAAAACAACTTATTGACAATGTTATAATTATAAGGTGATGCTTTTGATCCATGACATGAAATAAAGTTGTGAAAAGTAATATATAATAAATATCTTTGTACTGCATCTATATACTGTATGGCTCACAGATAACACTTTAGATTTCACAACAATGAATCTCGCCTATATATTCCCAAGTAGGTTTTAGAATGATACTAAGTGTGCAACGCATGTTATTATTCAGTCAGTCACTTTCTAAATTGCTTAGTCATGAGCAGGGCTGCAGGGATCTGCTGGAGCCTACCCAAGCAAACAATAGGACACAATGTAGTCAAAAAAGTTGTACCAGGTTATATGTGTCAAAGAAAATAAAATGTCAGTAAATTTAATGACAAAAACACTGTAAATGGTGATAGTAAAATACCTTTTCTGACAAAAAGGATAGTTACCTTATGTTCTACTGAAAATGACCTGTATATCTTAAACAATACATACATTTAATTTTTTTTTTAACCAATTTCCGTAAAATCGATATTTTTCTACCTTTAAAATATGCTACATACCGTTTACTGATACATTACAAGAAATGCTATACATCCATTACAAAATACATTCTAACAGAAGACTTTTCGTAATCGTTAACGCTGACTACGCCCAACCAAGTATAACTGCTGGACAAACAGAAATCTGCTTTTATTGCACAGATGGCCTAAAATGATTTGTATTCTTCTTTTTTCCCCTTTAAGTTATAGTTTTAGTTTGTCTGCTGCTGCAATATGGCATTTGCTACAGTAATGTTAGCAGCAATGCTAATGTTCAAAATTAATAATCTATTATTATGTTCTGATCAACACAAACACTAATAAAAGACAAATCAGGAATCACCAATCAACCCATTACACATGTTTTTGGGGGTGTAAGAGGAAAGCCGGAGTATTAGGAGGAAAACTCACACAGAAAATGGAAGGAAAATCCTCCATAGCCTGAGAAGATAGATCTTTATTCTAGCTCATACTTTTATTACCAGTACCCCCTACCACCATGTGACTACAGCTTGATTAATGTGGTAAAGTAACAGGGACAGGAAGGGAAGGGAAGGGGCAGCTTCTCTGGCTGTGTGTTCCTTTAGAATTGCAGTCATGTTAGAATTGCTTATCCCTCTCCTGCAACCACCGTGGAGATATTAAGACAAGGAAATATGGTACAAAATAAAGGATATGTTTAACTTGTTTTTAAATTCAGCAATCACTCCTCCATCCACTCAATTTACATATTAATTGTAGAAAGAAGCCAGTAAAAGTGTCTTATATTTCTATTTAATCTGACACTTTTTTAAATTATCTTTTTTAGACTGTTGGGTCCAACTCATGAAATAAAGTCCAAATCCTCCTGCAACTTTCTGCATATTTCTCTAGACAATTCAAACCTATGGTATTGTCTGTCGTAAAGCCAAAATATTGTCAGTGGCCATTGTAATTCTCTGTTCCTGTAAGCTTGGGATATTTCCTGGAAGTTGCACTGCATGACATTATCACAACATTATTTAAGGTGGCATCGAGAGTAACACCTTGTGCAATTTTGTAGAAAAAAATACTTTACTAAAAAGTACTTTACTTAATATTGTACTCGTTCCTGACTTTTATGGTTAGATTTTTTAAAAGTCTTTACAGTCTTTTAAGAGTTTTGTTCACATCTTAGGTTTAGAGACCTAATGATTTGCTATTGCTGTTTAGAAACCAGTTCTGATTTGACCCTTCCTTCATCTTCCTATCTATTGTTGCCTTGCCCCTTTGGCCTGCCAGTTCTTCATCTCTGGCAGTACGGATTGCTTTCTCATGGTACAAGATGGTGCCAAAGGAAGGAGACACAGCAACACACCACACACTTAACATAAAATAAAATAAAAAATAATTATTCTTACAAGGCACTTTTCACAATCCTCTCTCTAAATATCAATCACAATTACAAAATAAATACACAATTCTTCCTATTTACTACCTCCACTGAGTGTTGCCCACTACCTCCCCACTCTGACTCACTAATGTGAGGCAGTGGGCTCCTGTTCATGCTGGAAATGCTTCTGGTGCCATGCTGTATCTTCTGGGAAGCACTTCCAGGCCATAGAAAAAGTAGGGCGGTCCTCCCCTGACTGCTCCCTCTATCAGTATGTAGATACCCCGACAGGGCTGCGTTACTGGACTGGGTTCCCATACGAGGACCATTGCCACCTGGAATATGGGAAATGGAATGCTCCCGACTTTTGGCTTCTAATTAATAAGTCCGTTAAAAGATACTGTCCCGGTTCAAAGTTATTTGTCCTTACCGCCAGCCAATTCGTCTGGCCTCCTGTTCGGGTAATGAATACAGTTGATATTGTTCATTGTTTAAATTATCCCTGTGGCAGTTTATTGCAAATAAAATATTCAATGCCGATTGGCCTTCAATGGATTCTTCCCAGTTTTTCTATCTTCGATGTTGGAGTTTTTAGCCACACATCTGACCTCACCACAGCAAGACACTAAATCAGCAGTATACACAAGTACCCCTCAGCACGACCCAAAAAGAGTTAATATCTTGGGTGACTTTAATAATTCTACCTTATCTAGAGGAATGTGCAACTAGTTAAACTCTGGAACACTGTTTCAGTGCTATTTCTGATGCTTACCATGCCATTTCACGGGTCTCTTTGAGCAACTCTGATCATGCCATGATATTTCTCCATTAATATATTCAGAAATTGAAAACAGCAAAACTATAAATAACAACAGTACATAAGAGGACCAGTGAGGCTTTAGGGAAACTACAGGACAGACTGGAATCTACTCTCTTTCTGAGGTATTCAGAATTACCTCTGATGGTTTAGATGAGTATACTGGCACAGTTACTTCTTACAAAAGTTTTTGTCAGGAAATCCAAATTTCAGTGAAAGCAATTACTAAATACAACAGTAACAAACCATGGTTTTCTAAACATATGAAAAGAAAACTAAAGAGAAAGATTACAACATTGAAGACAAAATTACATACATGAGCACGGAATGCATGTATACCAGAATATACATTTATATGGAAACATATTGTAATGGCACTCACAGGAAGCATCAGCCTGGGATGCCATCAGTGCTTAGTCAACAGCAGTATAAGCTGGCATTCACCCTTCAAATGAGCAGCTTTAGTGTCAGCCACAGGGGAGCCTAAAAAATGGACAAGGCTTCTAAAGTTTCATATCACTTACTAATGTGAATACAATACTATAAAATGAACATTTGTAAACCTAATAGAAAGCTGACTATATTGCTGTTTTAATATATGTATAAAACACTTGCAGATACGAGTAGATGAAGAGTTGGGCACCTTGAAGATGAACACCATGTAACTGATAAAAAAAATAGCAAAAACAGTGGGTAATAGTAATAAGGTCTTTCTCAGACACCTGGCACAAAATGGCAGTGGGGCCCGTTAAGACGAAGCTAGACCAGAAGGGGCGGGGCCATGACCCAAAAGTGACATCATTGGAACAGCCTGTCGTCTGATCTGTCGGGGAGAAAGGAGGAGAAGCATTAGGCAACAGTGGCAAACCTTTCCTCAGAATAGAATTTCAATCAGACAAGCCAGTAAGTTGTTGTTTGATATTTATTATGATTTTTGAGCGTCTGCAAAATTTTATCTTCTCTTTGGAGACAAATAAAATGTAATCTATCTATCTATCTATCTATCTATCTATCTATCTATCTATCTATCTATCTATCTATCTATCTATCTATCTATCTATCTATCTATCTATCTATCTATCGATACACACTACTAGTAAAAGAGTTTTAGAATATCCCTAATTTTCACATTTTTATTGACATTTCAACAGTCCATGTCCAGTGAATAACTTAAAATGGTAGAACAGATAAGTGGTAAACTGTCAGAAATTAACAAAAAAAAGTTTAGGTTACCAAAAACTGAGAAATAATGTTTAATTTTCAGAGTTAAACAAAAAGAAGTGGGTAAACAGCTGACAGCTTTTCTGCAAAACAATTCCTACAAGTGTCTTAATTTTTGTTGCTTACTTACAGACCCTCAGTCTGTATAAACCAGTGTTGGAACAAACTGTGTTGCTGGACCTCTGACGCTTTATTTGCACAATACTTCACTGTATATCGCTATTATAGTTCACAAGGGAAGACGGAGAAACTATTACAACCCTTCAAAGAAAAAGGTCCATCCTTTACAAACACTACCAATGTGGCAAGTATGTACAGTTTCCTACACAATCAAAAGGAATTTGGAAACTGCAGGAGACTCTGATAAAAGCAGGCTTGCAGACCCAATGCTATAATTGAATCAGAAGTCAAGTTTCAGAGAGTCAACAGCTTACAATTTCTTTGACAGGTCTGTTTATACTATTGACAAAACTATTTGTCTTAGACAGTAATTTTGTGTTTTCTGGATTTGTGTGTCAATTTAAACAGTGTATTTTAGAACTGTTTAGAACCTGTTTATCCAGTGCAGTTTCACAGGAGCCAATTCCAGCAATCACCAAGAATAAGGCAGGAATAACACGTGGATGGGGAACCAGTTCATGATAGGGTGAATAGACACCAATTTAGCTTTTCAAATCCACTGTGTCTCTGAACATTGGGAAGAGACCAGAGAAAAACCTACACAAACATAACTAGAACATGCAAATTCCACACAGGGAGTTTCAAGGCTTTGAATCCTAGAACATGTCGTAGAGCTGAGCGTAAATGGAGTTAAACTAAACTAACTATCCATTATGAGATATTGAAGGCTAAAATAACAGAATACAATAACACAGTCCGTCTTGAGAGGCGCTGCTATTTCTCTCAGATTATCAATAACAATGCTAGTAATCCCAGAGTCCTATTTTCTACAATTGATCGTCTGCTAAACCCAGGTAACACAAAGGAATGCCCCCATAATACTTCCCGCGAAACCTGTGAGAACATTGCTATATTTTTCAATCAAAAAATTAATGATATTAGAAATAATATAGTATATCTCCCCAACACTGTGGAACCTCCTAAACCCCAGTACTCCGTTATAAACAAATTCAATTCTTTCACCAGGATAGATTTACCTGATTTACATAGAATAATCTCTCAAATGAAATCCTCCACCTGCGTCCTTGACCCAATACCAACAAGGTTTTTCAAGGAAGTATCAGACGCGCTTACTGATAATATCCTTGACAATATAAACTCGTCTTTAAATACGGGGGTTTTCCCAGACTGTCTTAAGACTGCTATAGTTAAACCCCTACTCAAGAAAAATAATCTTGACCCCTCTGCTTTTGAAAATTTTAGACCCATTTCTAACCTGCCCTTCTTAAGTAAAATTCTAGAGAAGGCAGTCATTATGCAGTTAAACGACCACTTAAGTAAACATGCTATTCTAGATAAATTTCAGTCAGGTTTTAGAACAAATCACAGTACAGAAACTGCACTCGTTAAAGTAGTAAATGACTTGCGATTAAATGCAGACAGAGGCCATTTATCTGTTCTCATCCTCCTCGATCTGAGTGCTGCATTTGATACCATTGATCACAATATTCTTAGAAATCCCCTTAGTCAATGGGTGGGCCTCTCTGGCAGTATCTTAAATTGGTTTGAATCCTACCTGACAGGGAGAAAATTCTTTGTTAGTTGTGGTAATCACAACTCAAAGACACATGATATCCTATATGGTGTTCCACAAGGCTCTATCCTGGGTCCGCTTTTCTCAATCTATATGCTTCCGTTAGGTCAGATTATCTCAGGTTACAACGTGAGCTACCACAGCTATGCTGATGACACACAGCTGTACTTATCAGTAGCACCTGATGACACCGACTCTCGAATCAATAACACAATGTCTTACTGGTATTTCTGAATGGATGAATAATAATTTTCTCAACTTAAATAAAGAGAAAACTGAAATTGTATTGATTGGCAAAATGGATTCAGTGAGGTTATCAGAAATAAACTTGACGCATTAGGATTAGAAGTTAAGACGGAAGTAAAAAACTTAGGGTAACCGTTGACTGTAACCTGAATTTTAAATCACATATTCATCAGACCACTAGGACAGCATTTTTTCACTTAAGAAATATAGCAAAAGTTAGACCTCTTATATCATTGAAAGATGCTGAGAAATTAATTCACGCTTTTGTTTTCAGTCGACTAGATTACTGTAACGCACTGCTCTCAGGACTACCCAAAAAAGACATAAATCATTTGCAACGAGTGCAGAATGCAGCTGCTAGAATCCTAACTAGGAAAAGAAAATCCGAAAAAACATTTCTCCTGTTTTGATGTCACTACACTGGTTACCTGCGTCTTTCAGAATTGACTTTAAAATTCTGCTTATAGTTTATAAAGCCTTAAATAATCTCGCCCATCTTATATATCGGAATGTCTGACACCCTATATTCCAAATCGTAATCTTAGATCATCAAATGAGTGTCTCCTTAGAATTCCAAGAACAAAACTTAAAAGAAGTGGTGAGGCGGCCTTCTGCTGTTATGCACCTAAAATCTGGAATAGCCTGCCAATAGGAATTCGCCAGGCTAATACAGTAGAGCACTTTAAAACACTGCTGAAAACACATTACTTTAACATGGCCTTTTTATAACTTCACTTTATCTTAATCCTGATACTCTGTATATTCAATTCATTATAGTAACTATTCATGGTGGCTCTAAAATCCGTACTGACCCCTACTCTCTCTTCTGTTTCTTTTTCCGGTTTCTCTGTGGTGGCAGCCTGCGCCACCACCAACCTACTCAAAGCACCATGATGCCCCAGCATTGATGGACTAAAAGCCAGAAGTCCACGTGATCATCATCATCATCATCATCATCAAATCCTTCCGTGAAAACCATAAATACAAAGAGGACTGTTTCATTTATGTTAGGTAGATTGCCCAGAGGGGACTGGGTGGTCTCATGGCCTGGAATCCCTGCAGATTTTTTTTTTTTTCTCCAGCCGTCTGGAGTTTTTTTTTGTTTGTTTTTTCTGTCCCCCCTGGCCATTGGACCTTACTCTTATTCTATGTTAATTAATGTTGACTTATTTTATTTTCTTACTGTGTCTCTTATTTTTCTATTCTTCATTATGTAAAGCACTTTGAGCTACATTTTCTTTGTATGAATAGGTGCTATATAAATAAATGTTGTTGTTGTTGTTGTAGTCTTTTTATTGTAAGACAGCTTTGCGACTACTGCACCAGTGACTTCCAAATATTCCTTATGAAAAAGGTGAAGAAACTAAATAAGCTATTTGAGTGTCTTTAAAGAAAGGAATTACCTTAGTAACAGAATACTTTACAATTAACAAACCTCAAATCTTTGTCAGCATACAGCCCCCAGTGCTTGATTAAGGTAGTCGTGATCAATCACATTAGGTGTGGATTGAACCAATAAGATGAATGAAATGAAACTGAGCAAAGCACCACTTTTAAAAAGGCGAGGTTGCCGTAGTTGTGGCAGGTTCACCTCCAAATCTTAAACTTTGGCAAAAGTGAGAATAGTGGCAAAACACAAGGTGGCCATCTGGCATTATCAATGTCTCTCTCCCAAGCAGAGATTTTCTGACAAACAGGTGTTTCTAGATGTTTCTACAGTTTCAAGAACTGTAATGCTGCATTCCATTTAAATTTAGAAGTCAAAACCTTCGTGCTCCTCGTTGGAATTGTCTACTACTGCACCCACTTAAGTTGGATTTCCAACTTGTAAACTCAGGGCCTGTCTGCCAAATCCGAGTTTGTCTGACTTCAGATAATGACATCAATCTAAAATGGCGATGTACACTGTAAATTTTAGTTGTTAGATGTTTATTAGCACGTCTCTATTTCTGTCTCATTAAATCAGTCACACACAAAGTTCTGTTCAACAGGAATTTCTATCGGTGGACATGTTGCTGTGGTGTTTGGATACACTAAATATTGCATAATGCATTGTTATCAGCTGTTATTTATTCTGATGGAGCAAGCACAACACAATTCAGGTGTGACGTCATTTCAAGCTTGGACATCCAACTTCTGAGGTAAATGAAACACAGCATAATTCCACAACACTCCTATAAACTTCATGCTTATCCTCGTATGGCATGGAAATGAAACTGGCGTAAACACGTTCAGCTTTTCAAATTAACCATGGCTTACTCACTAATCGTGCTTTGTGAAATACCACCCATTTATACTAATATTGATGTGAAAATCAGAGGGTGGTGATGACTTCATAGCCATAATGAGTAGATATAATTCTCTTATCTTTATTTGAAATTCAAAATCCAAAATCATTTAAACGGAAAATAGGGAGAAAGACAAAATACAGAACAAAGACACTCACAGGTGCAGTTTCCAAAAACAACATGCAAAAATCATTAACTAAAAAAGGCAAGAAGGGACTCAAAACCACTAAACACTAGAATTGTAAAAAGCACAGAAACAGCAGAGAAGAGATTTCTATAAAGGCATTATAGACAATGTTAAACTGAAGAACCGCTGACAAATTCATTCTTTTAAATCTCTTGTCTCTGCTATCATGTGACTGCTGTCTGATTAATACTGCTTGACATCAAACACTGATAGAATGGGATTAAGGGTAACTTGCAGTCAAAAGGAGTGGCTAGCTCTCGAACTTTACATATCCTGATTGTAACCAAGTAAGAAACTGAACCGTGTAATCTCCAGAACAATAATGTCAAATACAAAACACTGTACCTCCATAAAATATGAACATTATCACAGTTTTGTGTAAGATTTTTGTTAATTGCACCATACTAAATAAGTCTGAGGTTTTTTGATGCTAACTCAGGCTCCTCTAAGCTCATGCGATGTCCAGTACAGCATCTTTTCTTCAGATACTTCTGTTTTTCTTTCTTTGAAAGTCACTTGAGCTTAATTTTCCAATATCCTACAGTACAATGAAAAGAATCTGTTGCTTGTCCAAACTGGTACAGAATAATGCAGCAATAATGCAATACATTATTCATATACGTATAAAACACAAATAACTAAATAAAGCAATGATAATGCAGGCTGTTGCAAAGGATCTGTCAGAGACATTCACTTGCTTTAGCATTCCATGTGACATTTTAACTGACCAGGACTCACCCTTTTCTTCCTGCATCATGAAACAGCTACTGTATGTGAGAGCCTTGCAATTAAACAATTAAGCACCACTCTTTATTACCCTTAGACAAATGGCCTGACTGAATGATTTATCAAGACTTTAAAGCAGACAATTCGGCAGGTGGCACATGACTACCCAACATACTAGGACACAGTGTTGCCCATTCTCATGTTCTCTGTTCATGAATTCCCTATGGCATCTACCAGCTTAAGTCCATTTAAACTATTATTTGCAGGCTACCACAAGTTATGTTGGATAACCTTTGGGAAGAATGGACGGGGGTTCACACTGAAACTCATGGGATGAGTTTTGTCAAACGGGTCCTTTAACTTCAGGAACAAATTTCTAAATATTCCTCTTTAGCTGTGGAGCATCAGAAGTGTGAAGGGGAGACATAAAAACATAATTATAATAATCAATTAACTAAATTTATGATAAGAGAAGCAAACATCGGGTACTTGTTTTAATCCTGTCTGACCCACATAAGTTTCTGGTGAAATGGCTGGGGCAAAGGGCAGTGGATAAACGATTGAGCACTTTGAACTATAATGGCAAAAGCCTGTTCAAATCTTACATGTTAATATTTTGAAGGAGTGGCATGACCCTAATGAGGTGTTGGCCACTGCTGCTGCAGTCTCTAAGACTGAGATTGTTATTGGTGATGATTTGATGGAAACTCAGAAAGCTAAATTACTGTCCCAGTTCGGAAGGAAGTCTGATTTGCTTTTGGCAGTGCCTGGCAGGACTGAACTTTCTGTACACATGACTTTGAAAGAGCCTGGTGCTAAGGTACAGATGCGCCCGTATCGTATACTGGATGCAGAGAGGACTCTGGTATGTGATGAGCAAAGCAGATGCTCGATTTGGATGTGGTTTGCAAGAGCAAAATCAAAAGGTTCAGTCCAATTGTTCTATTGCCAAAACCACATGGCTCTGTTTGGTTTTGTATAGATTTTAATAGTAGTATAAATTGGATATGTCAGAAACACATTATTTAGGATATTCTATGGGAAACGGTTTAATCAGACCTCAGTTGCATAAGGTGGGTGAGGTGCTTGAGCATCCATATCCGGAAATACATAAGAAGGTTCATGCTTTACTCTGACTCGTTGCTTATTATAGGAGGTTCATCCTGAATTTTGCAAATAGATCCCCACTCTAACTAACCTGACAAAGGCCAGAAAGAACAGAGCCATTGTCTGGTCTGATGATTGTGAATCGTCCTTCTCTGACTTGGAAAAACCACTTGTCATCTTACCTGGTTCTGTGGAATCCGGATTTTTCTAAGGAGTTCATTCTGCCGACATATGGGAGTGTGTTTGATTTGGTGACTGTCCTATCTCAGGATTTCGTTGGGGAGAAGCATCCCATTACGTTTTTGAATAGGAAATTATAGTGTTGTACCTCGAATTCATGCCGTTCGGGGCTTCAATTTGCCTCCCTCCAACATATCTGAATATGTTAACCTCTTTGAATAGATAATTAAAATGACATATGGAGAAAAATTAAAATACATTTTGCATAGATTTATTCATATATAGAGAAACAGAAATAATTTTTCACATATAATATTTTATAAGCATTAACTAGACAAGAATATAGTATAGACGCACTGATAAGCCATGTTCTAATTGTTAGTTTCATATAATTATGCTGTGAACACCAGAACCAGTGTAGTGTACAAGTGATAGGTGGGAATGTTTTCTGCTCAGTGCAAGAATGAATTCGGATTGATAATGAAACAAAATTGTAAATTAGTTGTTTATCTTCCTATAAATTATTATCACTGTAATGTTTGTTTATTTTTGTTATTGTCTCATAAATTTCAACTGCTGTGTCTGATGCCGTCACAAAAGGACAGTCTGAAAATTGTTTTTCAAGAATTTGTGGATACAAAATCAGAGTATTTTACTTTTTTAATTCATGAGTACTTACATATGAATTGTTCTGAGTCTTTTGGCATATAATGTCGCCCTCTCTGCCCAACCCTAGCTACACCACTGCATGGCCACCAATATCGTTCTCAGCTTATCACTTGTCTTTATTCTTGGCTTCTCTTATTTCCTTCAAACAGGTGTTCCCCCTTCTCTGACCTGGGGCAGTTTCTGTGTGTCATTCTTCCTTTTCTCTGTCTTTCTGAATTACTAAATATTTTTTGTTTGTCTTTTAGCTTAACTAAAAGAGAAAAACATGGCAAATGCCTTTATTTAACTATTTAAATTATTTAACTATTTTAATTTATCTGCTGGAGCCTACCCAAGCAAACAATAGGGCACTATGTAGTAAAGAAAACTTGTACCATGTTATATGTGTTGAAGAAAATAAAATGTCAGTAAATTTAATGGCAAAAATACTGTAAATGGTGATAGTAAAATACCTTTTCTGACTAAAAGGAAAATTACCTTATGTTCTACTAAAAATTACCTGTATATCTTAAACAGTACATACATTTAATTTTTTTTTTGCAGCCAAGTTCTGTAAAATCGATATTTTTCTACCTTTAAAATATGCTACATACCGTTTACTGATACTTTACAAGAAATGCTGTACATTCATTACAAAATACATTCTAACAGATGACTTTTCGTAATCATTAACGCTGACTACGTCCAACCACTTCCCATGGGCTCACCACCTATGGGAGGGGCCAAGGAGATCAGGTGCAGTGTGAGTTGGGTGGTGGCCAGAGGCGGGGACCTTGGCGGTCTGATCCTCGGCTACAGAAACTGGCTCTTGGGACGTGGAATGTCACCTCTCTGAAGGGGAAGGAGCCTGAGCTAGTGCGCGAGGTCGAGAGGTTCACCTCGACTCACCTCGACGCACAGCTTGGACTCTGGAACTAATCTCCTTGAGAGGGGCTGGACTCTCTACCGCTCTGGAGTTGCCCCGTGAGAGGCCGAGCAGGTGTGGGCATACTTATTGCCCCCCGACTTGGAGCCTGTGCGTTGGAGTTTACCCCGGTGGACGATAGGGTGGCCTCCCTCCATCTTCGGGTGGGGGAAGGGTCCTGACTGTTGTTTGTGCGTATATGCGAACAGCAGTTTGGAGTATCCACCCTTTTGGAGTCTCTGAGGGGTGCTAGAGGGCATACCTTCTGGGATTCCCTCGCTTTGCTGGGAGACTTCAATGCCCACGTGGGCAATGACAGTGAGACCTGGAAGGGCGTGATTGGGAGGAATGGCCCCCCCGATCTGAACCCGAGCGGTGTTTTGTTATTGGACTTCTGTGCTCGCCACGGATTGTCCATAACGAACACCATGTTCAAGCATAAGGGTGTTCATATGTGCACTTGGCACCAGGACACCCTAGGCCTCAGTTCGATGATCGACTTTGTGGTGTGTCGCCGGACTTGCGCCATATGTCTTGGACACTCGGGTGAAGAGAGGGGCGGAGCTGTCAACTGATCACCACCTGGTGGTGAGTTGGCTTCGATGGTGGGGAAGATGCCGGTCAGACCTGGTAGGCCCAAACGTGTTGTGAGGGTCTGCTGGGAACGGCTGGCAGAGTCCCCTGTCAGAAGTAGCTTCAACTCCCACCTCCGCAGAACTTCAACCACGCCCCGAGGGAGGTGGGGACATTGAGTCCAATGGGCCATGTTCCGTGCCTCTATTGTTGAGGCGGCTGACCGGAGCTGTGGCCGCAAGGTGGTCGGTGCCTGTCGCGCGGCAATCCCCAACCCTGGTGGACACCGGCGTGAGGGATGCCGCCAAGCTGAAGAAGGAGTCCTATAGGACTTTTTGTCCTGTGGGTCTCTGGAGGCAGCTGATAGGTACCGCAGGCCAAGCGAACGGCTTCGTTGTTGCTGAGGCAAAACTCGGGCATGGGAGGAGTTTGGAGAGGCCATGGAGAACACTTCGGACGGCTTCGAGGAGATTCTGGTCCACCGTCCGCGCCTCAGGAGGGGAAGCAGTGCAGTGTCAACACCGTATATGGTGGGATGGTGCGCTGCTGACCTCACTCGGACGCTGGGTCGGTGGGGGAGTACTTCAAGACCTCCTCAATCCCACTAACATGCCTTCCACGAGGAAGCAGAGCCTGGGGACTCTGAGGTGGGCTCTCCCATCTCTGGGACTGAAGTCACCGAGGTGGTCAAAAAACTCCTTGGTGGCAGGGCCCCGGGGTGGATGAGATACCGAGTTCCTTAAGGCTCTGGATGTTGTAGGACTGTCTTGGTTGACACGCCTCTGCAACATCGCATGGACATCGGGACAGTGCCTCTGGATTGGCAGACGGGGTGGTGGTCCCCTCTTTAAAAGGGGACCGGAGGGTGTGTTCCAACTATAGAGGGATCACACCTCAGCCTCCCTGGAAAAGTCTATTCGGGGTTCTGGAGAGGAGGGTCCGTCGGATAGTCGAACCTCGGATTCAGGAGGAACAGTGTGGTTTTCGCCCTGGTCGGAACAGTGGACCAGCTCTTCACCCTTAGCAGAGTCCTGGAGGGTGCATGGGAGTTTGCCCAACCAGTCTACATGTGTTTTGTGGACTTGGAAAAGGCATTCGACCGTGTCCCTCGGGAATCCTGTGGGGGGTGCTCCGGGAGTATGGGGTACCGGACCCCCTGATAAGAGCTGTTCGGTCCTGTACAACCGTGTCAGAGCTTGGTCCGCATTGCCGCAGTAAGTCGAGCCCGCTTCCAGTGAGAGTTGGACTCCGCCAGGGCTGCCCTTTGTCACCGATTCTGTTCATAACTTTTATGGACAGAATTTCTAGGCGCAGCCAGGGTGTTGAAGGGGTCCGTTTGGTGGACTCAGGATTGGGTCACTGCTTTTGCAGATGATGTTGTCCTGTTTGCTTCATCAGGCCGTGATCTTCAGCTCTCTGGATCGGTTTGCAGCTGAGTGTGAAGCGGCTGGGATGAGAATCAGCACCTCCCAAATCCGAGACATGGGTCCTCAGCCAGAAAAGGGTGGAGTGCCCTCTCAGGGTTGGGAGAGATCCTGCCCCAAGTGGAGGAGTTCAAGTATCTCCGGGTCTTGTTCACGAGTGAGGAAAGAATGGAGCATGACGATCGACAGGCGGATCGGGGCAGCATCCGCAGTGATGAGGGCTCTGCATCGGTCTGTCATGGTGAAAAAAGAGCTGAGCCGTAAGGCAAAGCTCTCAATTTACCAGTCGATCTACTTTCCTACCCTCACCTATGGTCATGAGCTATGGGTAGTGACCAAAGAACGAGATCGCGAATACAAGCGGCTGAAATGAGTTTCCTCCACAGGGTGTCTGGGCTTTCCCTTAAAGATAGGATGAGAAGCTCAGTCATCCAGGAGGGGCTCAGAGTAGAGCCGCTGCTCCTCCGCATCGAGAGGAGTCAGATGAGGTGGCTCGGCATCTGATCAGGATGCCTCCTGGACGCCTCCCTGGTGAGGTGTTCCGGGCACGCCCAACCGGGAGGAGGCCCCAGGGAAGACCCAGGACACGCTGGAGGGACTATGTCTCCCGGCTGGCCTGGGAACGCCTTTGGGATTCTCCGGAAGAGCTGGAAGAAGTGGCCGGGAGAGGGAAGTCTGGGCTCTCTGCTTGCTGCTGCCCCGCGACCCGACCTCGGATAAGCGGAGAGATGGATGGATGGATGGATGGATGGACATCCAACCAAGTATAACTGCTGGACAAACAGAAATCTGCTTATATTGCACAAATGGCCTAAACTCATTTGTTTTCTTCTTTTTTCCCCTTTAAGTTATAGTTTTAGTTTGTCTGCTGCTGCAATATGGCATTTGCTACAGTATTGTTAGCAGCAATGCTAATATTCACAATTAATAATCTATTATTATGTTCTGATCAACACAAACACTAATACAAGGCAAATTAAGAATCACCAACCCACCCATTACACATTTTTTGGGGGAAGTAAGAGGAAAGCCGGAGAATCAGGAGGAAAACTCACACAGAAAATGGAAGTACATGCAAACTCCAAACAGGTAACGACTGGACATGACATTTAAACTCAGGAGGTTTGATGCAAAAGAATGCAGTGCGAACCACAGAGCAACTGTGCCTTAAACTAAAATGCATTGAGCTTATATTTTATAAGAAGAAGCCTGTAAGGAAACATAAATCAGTCAATATGCATAACTAAAGGCGATTGTCATTCTGGCCATTTTTAGGAATTTCTTATTTTTGGCTCAGGTGCAAAAGATTCAATTTGCATTGATTCATGAAATGCAAATCTTATCATGGGCATGGCATGATAAAGGCGGGCCTCCGAAAATGAAAGTGGTCTTGAAGTATTTAAAAGGGATGCAGGAGAAACAGAGATAAAGACTGCTTTTAGTACTGAAGGGGTAAAGAAAAGAAAAGAAAGAAAAGAACTCCGACACAAATTTTCTCCTTTCTAAGGTAAGTAAATCAATGAGATGAATACTTGTACCGTCAAATGTTACTTAAACGAAATATAAACCAGTTGTACTTGTTATAATATGTTATGCTACTCCAAGTAAAACTCCTATTTAACATTAAAGAGGAGAAAGACCAAACTTAAAATAAAGCATATTATACCTGAGCGCTTCAAACGCATATGGCTAATATTTCATTTATATAAATAAGAACACAAACATGCTACGCAAATACTCAGTTCTTTATATTGTCTGTTATCTTAATACCCCTTTCCGGTTAGCCTCTATGGCACTAATCTAGGATACATGGCCTAAAATGCCCAGACATTCTATGTCATTGCTTCAAGATAATGTAGCGCAAACTTCAGCGAGTATAATACTCAAGACTGGATTTCTGCACGGGTTAACCAGGACTGCAGGCAGAAATTAATCAGCATTACACCATCTCGGGGTGAAGCCTGGAGGAAAAGGGATTGTTGAGCCTTGTGGGGAGAAAATTGAAGCGGGGAGTTATGAATGGTTAGGTGGACTAGAAGGCGATGAGCAGAAAGAGAAATAACTAGCACAGGAGGAGGTGAATTCTGTGCGGTGAGGCTGCGTTTTTCTCTTACGACGTCTCTAAGGGTCAGAACAACGGGAAGTTTGTTGACAGTTGTAAATAGTTCTAGTTCATGGTCATTCGTTTTGTTTTACATACCAGTATTTTTCTTTGACTTTTCCCAGTAAACTGATCTGCAATCACTTCTTTGTCCTGCTGTGTCTTCTTTTTCAAACCTGTTACGGAGAGTTCGCTATGTATGAAATAATATATATACATTTTTTTTTTCTTTCAAAGAAACTTTTCTGCCACTTGGTTTCTCAATCCATTCCCATTTTAAACCCATTACCGTTATACCAGAGTTTTCTCGCCCACCACTAGTCGGCATTGTCATCCCTGAGATTTCCCATGTCATTTGCAATTGGATGGATTCTCTGCCCTTTACAAGACTCTTTGAGGTAGATCGCTATCCTTAAAATGACGAATTGTCTTTTGCTGCACCCGACAGAATGAGAACTCAAGCAAAATGACACATTTTATTGGCTCTCTAAAAATATTGCAATATGCCAGCTTTCTAGGCAGCTCAGACCCCATCTTGCCTGAAGAAGTGGCTTGGGCTGCCTTAAAACCTGCATATTGTAATCTATTTAGTTAGCCAATGAAGGGTGTCGTTTTGCTTGACTTCCCATTGCATCCATAATGGTTAACATGATACAATACCCTAGTACTACGCACTAGATGGAAAATACGCCCGCGACTGTGCAGAGGTGCTGTTTTTAACATGCGCTCCTACTATAGACGGTGTAATACTAGTTCATTCTTTTGGTCACTCATCCCAGGCCGATGTAACCTGTCCAGCGTCGTTGTATCGGTATATGGGAAACGTCATCAAGTTCAGAATGTATTAGTTCATTGTGTACTAACAGTGACAGGTCTATCAGTAGATTGCAGTAATGGATTATTGTATATGATCCCAACCTGCCAAGAAAAAGAAAAAGTTACAGTTTTTCAGCAATGACTAGCGGCAGCTTTTTTGTTCTAGTGTTAGTGAAGCACACAAAAGTAATGAATTTACTGTGCCGCTATGCATCTAAATTTATTTGGTGCAACTTTCAATACTGACGTTCTTTGACCTCCAATGCGCAAATCTGATGTTGGAAATACAGGTGACCCCTTACAGACTTTCAGTCTGTTCACAAGTAACAGCAGTGTGCAAGTACAGAAACTCGTCCAGCGCCTCAGGCACTGAAGCAAAATTTGGTCTGATGTTGAGATGCGGGCTTCTTTACACTTATGGCATATATACAGTAGTAATTCAAAGCCAATGACTTATACTGATCAACAAATCTGTTGTGGACCATCCTTGATATGCGTCACCAGTGAAAAATCTTTCAGCTTACTACTCAGGTGTTTGCATTGTGCTGAAAACTTACTCGTTGAACGTCTACCTGTCACTTTGCACAGTTGTGAGAAATCCTTTTTTGAAAATAAAATCATACACATGACATACCTGAGCAGAATGTTTCTGTTGAGTGATCACAAGATGGACTTTGTACAATCCGTCCAATGGTGTGATATTTGCACAGTATACTGAACAACTGCAAAAGTTTATTGGAAACTGGAAAGTACTCAGAATGTGAAAACTGGTGAAAAAAACTAAACCTACTGATGTGTTATTTTTATTTTTTTACATTTTTTAAATCTATTTTTACTTTTGTTTTCATTGTTTTCTTAGTTTTGAATTAACAGTTAAAAACCCTGTAAAAATAATTACTGTAGGTGCCAGAATAATGTTTCTAAATGTTTTCCTCTAGCTCTCCTTCTCTCTCTCAGTAGACAGTTAAAGGATTAGACTCATTTTGATTTGGAAAACTGCGTTCTAATGACTATCAAATGTAATGTAATTCTAAGCTTTGACATTGCAAACTCTGCCCCTCTCTGCCTATTGCACAAAATTTCAGTTGGCGTTTCTGTTCTTTTTGATGCTATCCACACACCTATTACATACACTCTTCAAACTTCTGGTTCTTTAATGGCATGTTATGGTTCTTTACTGGGTTTTATGATTTTCATGTAGAACTATGGCATGACCAACCACAATTTCAAAGGTTCTTTGCATTTAAAGCTGGCTTTTGGTGCTTTGAAAAACTTTTAGATAAGTAGGAAAAAAAAAAAAAAAAAAAGAAATCTTTCATGTTTGGTAGGATACGTAACATTACACTAACAGATTAAGAAAACCTAGACTTGGCCTGTGTTACATACCTATGCAGGAAGAGAGCTTTTAAAATCACGAGCCTTTGGTATTTCACAAATATTTTGCAACCTATTCACAGTTATTTACTGTATGAAGCTTATGTTGCATTTAAACAAATAGACGTTCTTTCTATATCCTTCATGTGAATGGGTCTTTTGGAAACTAAAAATGGTACCTTTATGATATCGTTCTGAAGAATCACTCTGGCATCTTTATTTTTAAGAGTGTACTTGTTTATTGCTTATTGGTTTTGTGTAGTTCTTATTCAAATTTAGGTGACTGCTAAGGTTTTACATTATATATTAGTTTTTCCATGGTTCTCACAGGACACCAATGGGGCCCTATGCTTTAACCATTGTTACCCCTCCATCCTACATCCACCCATTAATAGAACATCTAAAGCACAGTTATTCTGTCAACAATATCACAATCAAGATGGAAGGCAGTACCCGATACATTCTTAAGTACCTTAGCTGATTGGGCTAAGCAAAAGACGTGGGCTAAATTAACATTAGTTAATGTAACATGCTGGCTGCATCCAAAATCATATACTGCTGTACTGAATGGCATGTCAAAGTACTGTAGTATACCAATTGCACTATTTTGACATTCTATTTAGTGTGGTAGTATGTGATTTTGGATGCATTTGATCAAACTTGGCATAGGCAAAACAGCAGTATTCCTCACTTTTATGTGTTTTTTTAAGTTTTATGGGGATTTTGGCAGACACAAAAGACATTTTATGCGATTTCAGAAATCTTTTATTCTCTGAAGGCTAAACAATATTTTTAAATATGGCTACACATTTTTAAGTTTATGGAGGATATGAATATTGAATCTCATTGTACCATACAATAACAATAAAGGAATTCAATTCAGTTCAGTAGAAGAAAGCGTGTACTTACAGATGGTGGCGACTGGCTTCTAAGTCAGTTTAGATTTCCAAGCGCTATCTTCTTGGAACTCTTGATATCATTTTTAAGATGAAATGCAGTAAAGTATGTATATTACATTATACAGATACATTTTTAACCTAATTTAAAAAATGTATATTGTTAATACAACCCCAATTCCAATGAAGTTGGGATGCTGTGTAAAACATAAATAAAAACAGAATACAATGATTTGCAAATCCTTTTCAACCTATATTCAATTGAATACACTACAAAGACAAGATATTGAATGTTCAAACTGGTAAACTTTATTGTAGCTTTACAAATCTTCACTCATTTTGAATTGGATGGGCATGTTTACCACTGTGTTATATCACCTTTTAACTTTTAACAACACTCAATAAGCGTTTGGGAACTGAGGACACTAATTGTTGAAGCTGTGTAGGTGGAATTCTTTCCCATTCTTGCTTGATCAACAATTTCAGTTGCTCAACAGTCCAGGGTCTCCGTTGTCATATTTTGTGCTTCATAATGCGCCACACATTTTCATTGGGAGACAGGTGTGGACTGCAGGCAGGCCAGTCTAGTACCCGCACTCTTTTACTACGAAGCTACTCTGTTGTAACACATGCAGAATGTGGCTTCGCATTGCCCTGCTGAAATAAGCAGGGACGTCCCTGAAAAAGATGTCACTCAGATGGCAGCATATGTTGCTCCAAAACCTGTATGTACCTTTCAGCATTAATGGTGCCTTCACAGATGTGCAAGTTACCCATGTCATGGACACTAACACACCCCCATACCATCACAGATGCTGGCTTTTGAACTTTGCGTTGAGAACATTCCGGATGGTCCTTTTCCTCTTTGGCCCGGAGGACACGTCGTCCATGATTTCCAAAATCAGTTTGAAATGTGGACTCGTCAGACCACAGCACACTTTTACACTTTGCGTCAGTCCATCTCAGATGAGCTTGGGCCCAGTGAACCAGGCGGCGTTTCTGGGTGTTGTTGATATATGGCTTTCGCTTTGCATGGTAGAGTTTTAACTTGCACTTGTAGATGTAGCGACGAACTTTGTTAACTGACAATGGTTTTCTGAAGTATTCCTGACCTGAACCCACGTGGTAATACCCTTTACAGAATGATGTCGGTTTTTAATACAGTGCCGAGGGATCAAAGGTCACAGGCATCCAGTGTTGGTATTCGGCCTTGCCACTTATGTGCAGAGATTTCTCCAGATTCTCTGAATCTTTTGATGATATTATGGACAGTAGAGGATGAAATCCCTAGATTCCTTGCAATTGTATGTTGAGAAATGTTGTTCCTAAACTGTTGGACAATTTGCCCACGCAGTTGTTCACAAAGTGGTGAACCTCGCCCCATCCTTGCTTGTGAATGACTGAGCCTTTTGAGGATGCTCCTTTTATACCCAATCATGACAAACACCTGTTTCCAATTAACCTGTTCACCTGTGGAATGTTCAAAACAGGTGTTTTTTGAACATTCCTCAACTTTCCCAGTCTTTTGCTGCCCCTGTCCCAGCTTTTTTGGAACGTGTTGCAGGCATCAAATTCAAAATGAGCGAAGATTTGCAAAACTACAATAAAGTTTATCAGTTTGAACATTCAATATCTTGTCTTTGTAGTGTATTCAATTGAATATAGGTTGAAAAGGATTTGCAAATCATTGTATTCTGTTTTTATTTACATTTTACACAACGTCCCAACTTCACTTCTGGTTTGTCCACGTGATATTTAGTAAACTGCAGATGTGCAGCAATGTTTTTTTTGCAGAGCAGTGGCTTTCTCCTTGCAACCCTGCCATGCACACCATTGTTGTTCAGTGTTCTCCTGATGGTGGACTTATGAACATGAACATTAGCCAATGTGAGAGAGGCCTTCAGTTGCTTAGAAGTTACCCTGGGGTCCTTTGTGACCTTGCCGACTATTACATGCCTTGCTCTTGGAGTGATCTTTGTTGGTCGACCATTCCTGGGGAGGGTAACAATGGTCTTGAATTTCCTCCATTTGTACACAATCTGTCTGACTGTGGATTGGTGGAGTCCAAACTCTTTAGAGATGGTTTTGTAACCTTTTCCAGCCTGATGAGCATCAACAACTCTTTTTCTGAGGTCCTCAGAAATCTCCTTTGTTCATGCCATAATACACTTACACAAACATGTTGTGAAGAGCAGACTTTGATAGATCTCTGTTATTTAAATAACACAGGGTGTCCACTCACACCTGATTGTCATCCCATTGATTGAAAACACCTGACTCGAATTTCACCTTCAAACTAACTGCTAATCCGTGAGGTTCACATACTTTTGCCACTCACAAATATGTAATATTCGATCATTTTCCTCAATAAATAAATGACCAAGTATAATATTTTTGTCTCATTTGTTTAACTGGTTTCTCTTTATCTACTTTTAGGACTTGAGTGAAAATCTGATGATGTTTTAGGTCATATTTATGCAGAAATATAGAAAATCCTAAAGGGTTCACAAACTTTCAAGCACAACTGTATATATATTACAAGGTTTGTTACAGGAGTTTGCCAATAAATTTTATTAAGGACCTCAATGGACCTCAGTTATAATGTTGTCTAGTTAATTGCATGTATTTTTTTTTTGTAACCTAGGCTTGTATTATTACTGTAGTTCACTTTGGCTGTTTCGTCTTGAGCATGCTACATACAATTACCCATGACTAAACCATTCAGTAAAATGAACATGGATGCTTCACTGCGGGAATGCACCATTGTTGAACAACACACTATAGGGTGGTGGGAGTGAAACCTACAGATTTTCACCAAAGGATGTGGGCTCCTTTGGTGCCAACACTGACCAACAGAGAGTACAAACAGCACCTGCGATAACTATCGTTCACATTTACCAATATATAATCTGATGTTATAGGAAGGATTTTCCCTTGCAACAGGTTATGTTCCTTCTAAGTCGTGGGATAGAATTGATAGATGCATGCATTTTCCTATAGGAGAGAAAAACTTACACTTTCAGAATTGTATCTTTTTTCTTGTATGTTAGTGTATTTTGTCTATATATAGAGAGAGTTTTTAGGCCACTGCCTCCCCCAAGATGCTAGAGGGCAGCTCCCCTGGTATGCAGCAGTGCCCTGGATTCCCACAGGGCACCTTGAAACTTGGAGTTCTGTACCTGGTTTTGCCTGACCTGGAAGTGCTGGCAGGACACGTGAGCAGAAGCCCAGAACTACTTCCAGGTTGATCAAAATAAAATCGACAACCTCAAACCCAGTCAACGAGCCAGAGTCAGGTGGAAGGTGGACAGAGCTTGCTTAGAGGTGTGGAGTAGAAAAGAAAAGAAATAAATAAAGAAAGAAGAAAAAGAATAATTGTGGGCTGTATTACCTGTTTACTTGTGGCTGTGGTTCTAGAGAGCACTTTGAAGAATTTCCAAAGAATATACAAGTTCTTGGTGCTTTTAACTTGTGTCCTCAGCATTTGTCTGTTGGGTTTGAGGAGCAACAGTGCCCTCTAGTGTTCATGAGCACTGAGGGCACTCCTGCTGCCCAAACCCAATAATATCCACGTGCAGAGTCACAGCACAATACGTCACCGCAGTTGTAGACCCGCAGTTACAGACCCGGAAGTGACGTCTCCGTCGCTTCAGGACTGACTTCGTAAAATTACTTTTGGAAGGTTTCGGCAGACCTTGCCAAAGACCGGAAAGTAACGTCAGGTCAAAGACCCATTGAGAAACCAAATAATATGCATCATTGTGAAGTTCAGAAGGTTTCTGCCATCACGTTGTGTCATACATCAAACTAAACAATACGGATCGTTTCTGTGAAATACACTATTAACATTTATGTTGTGTTGGGTCTGTGGGAACCATTTAACATGTCAACAAAATTAAAATCATCAAGATCTGTGTTAATTGAAAATAGTGTTTTGTTTAGATTCATTAAATGAAGTAAACAATATAATTATAATGTTTACACCACGTTAGAGTTTAGTAAAACGTTAATAATAAAAGTGATTATGTTTTTTAAAATGTATTATGCATGTGTGAAATGTTGTTCTAAACCAATTTAGAATAAACATTTAAGCCAATCTAATATTTTTAAACATGTATGTGAAGAAAACGGCAAATACATATTCTACACTGAATTATGCTATATATTAATTGCCTTATATAGAACTGCTCTAGTTTTTGCAACTTATTATTATAAATGATGGGCCATCAAAAGAAATAAATATACTAATAAGAACACAACTTATTTATATAGCACCCTGTCCAAAATTCAGAAAGAACAACAGAACCTATATAACATTGGCTACAGATAATATCTTCACTAAATAAAGATAAACACAGGATATACAAAACATTCAAATAGAATAAAAGACAATACTGCAGAATAAAATACAACATCTAATATTACAAAAAAATCTTGAATAAATAACATAAATTGTGATAAAAATGCAAACCCTGAGTACCTGGACAGACAGAGGGGGTAAACTGAAAGAAGGGGCAGAATGTCAGGTCTGTTTAATGTCCTCCTAAACAAATGAGTTAAAAACAAATGAATGGAGTCAGCTGATTTCATTCATTTTGGGAGGTCTTTCCACAGTCTGGGTGCTATATACAGCTGAAGGCAATGCTGTCACTCACAGAGAGCAGGTTAGTGTGTGGCACAGAATTAGAGGACCTTTGTGGGCAGGTCAATATCAGAATTTGATATTCAATCCTGTAAGACACCTGCTGACTAACATGTTTAGTAACACTAGCATGTTTCCACACAGTCCTCTCTCTAGTAATCATACAATAAACCAACAATTCTTCTAACTTCTCTCCTCGCTGAGTATTGCCCCGACTCTGACTCAACTATGTAAGGCATCGGCCCTTTATGTCAGACCCATGTCATGTCTTCCAGGGAGAACTTCTGGGCTATATGTAAAGTATGGAGGTCCTTCCCAGACAGCACCCGATCCCAAGGTACCCTGACAGGGTTGCACATTCAGACTCCATCTCCCAAACACCCTTGCAAGAGTCCCGACTGGGTTTCCATACGAGGACCACTGCCACCTGTCATGTGGGGATGGAACCACTCCTGACTCTCAGCTTCTGTAGGTCCATCCATTTAGTTACTTTGGAATGTTTAGTTATTATAATGTATATAATCTTATACAAATTATTACACTATATACTTAAATGAAATTGTGATAATGAGTTAATTAAAACATAAGAAAAAGGATTGAAGGTAACAAAAGGGTTAACTAAACATGGCTTAAAGCTTAAGCATGTGAGGTTTGCCTCACCTTAAAGGATCCACCAATGTAATTACTAAGGTTAAAATGAAGTAAATGAGTAATGAATACCCCCTTAAAAAGCGAGAACAAATTAGTGAGAAAGTCCAAACATCCCTATTATGATGTGAAAACATTAATGTGGACACCCGGTGGCTGCATATGAAAAAAATGCAACTCTGCCTCAATATTGCATTGAGTGGGACAGTGTCTCAAGCAGTGACCCATACTAAGACATAGGTAACACCACCCCCTACATCTAGTAAAGCAGAGGGGTAACTGAATATGTCCTGCACCCTCTTGTACAATTCTCTTAGGGTCTATGTCCATTCTAGGTGTGTCCTCCAGCTACATACTTGCTGTAGATAATCCCAAAGGTTCACATGACTTCAGTTATTTTATCAGAATGGTCGCTTTTATTTTCTTAGCCGAGCCCACCAAACATGAGCGACTACCCATTTTTCTGTGTGGTCTATGGATGGTTTGAAACTCTCTACTGATCAAAGATGGTCTCTTCACCATCTGTGTGGCCTTCATAACACTGGGATTTTACTTCCCCTTCATATATTCATCTTCTGTTCTACTTGACATTCCTCAAAATTATCCAGAGTCTCTTCATGCTGTGTGCCTATTTCTATACCCAGTTGGACCTCATTTGTCTGAGTAAATATGTCTGAGACCTGAGGTTCTGATCAGCAACCTTTTCTTTTTGACATTAGCCCAAATTTTTAAATGAGTGTCAAACAATTCCCCTCAGTTATGTCAGGGTCTGTGTCACACTGCATTTCTTTATTCTGCACCATACAGGATTTACTTACCTGTATGCAAATCAGCAGTGGAGGGCAGTCTTAGCCCTTCTTCTTCTTTTGGCTACTCCAGTTAGAGGTTGCCACAGCAGATCATCTTTTTCCATATCTTCCTGTCTTCTGCATCTAGCTCCGTTACACCCATCACCTGTATATTCTCTCTCACCACATCCATAAACCTTCTCTTAGGCCTTGCTCTTTTCCTCTTGCCTAGCAACTCTATTCTTAGCATCCTTTTCCCAATATACTTATCTCTTCTCTGCACATGATCAAACCAACTCAATCTTGCCTCTTGTCTCCAAACCGTCCAACCTGAGCTGACCTTCTAATATACTCGTTCCCAATCCTATCCATCCTCGTCACACCCAATGCAGATCTTAGCATCTTTAACTCTGCCACCTCCAGCTCTGTCTCCTGTTTTTTGGTCAGTACCACCGTCTCCAACCCATTTAACATAGCTGGTCTCACTACCATCCTGTAGACCTTCCCTTTCACTTTTGCTGATACCCGTCTGTCACAAATTACTGTTGACACTCTTCTCCACTCTTTCCACCCTGCATGCACACTCTTTTTCACCTCTCTTCCACAATCCCCGTTACTCTGAATTGTTGATCCCAAGTATTTAAATTCATCCACCTTCGCCAACTCTACTCCCTGCATCCTCACAATTCCACCAACCTCCTTCTCATTTACACACATGTATTCTGTCTTGTTCCTACTGTCCTTTATTCCTCTCCTCTCTAGAGCATATCTCCACCTCTCCAGGGTCTCCTCAGCCTGCTCCCTATTCTCGCTACAGATCACAATGTCATCAGCAAACATCATAGTCCTGACTCCTGTCTAATCTCATCTGTAAACCTGTCCATCACCATTGCAAATAAGAAAGGGCTCAGAGCAGATCCCTGATGTAAGCACACCTCCACTTTAAAGGCATCTGTCACTCCTACTGCAGACTTCACCACTGCTACAATTCCCTCGTACATATCCTGTACAACTCTTACATACTTCTCTGCCACTCCCAACTTCCTCATACAATATCACAATTCCTCTCAAGGCACCCTGTCATATGCTTTCTCCAGGTCCACAAAAACACAATACAACTCCTTCTGGCCATCTCTACACTTCTCCGGCAATACCCCCAGAGTAAACATTTCATCTGTGGTGCTCTGTCCTGGCATAAAACCATACTGCTGCTCACTAACCATCACCTCTCTTCTCAACCTAGCTTCCACTATTCTTTCCCATAACTTCATGCTGTGGCAAATCAATTTTATCCCCTTGTAGTTACTACAACTCTGTATAGCCCCCTTATTCTTAAAAATCTGTACCTCTACACTTCTTTTCCACTCCTCCGGCATCCTCTCACTTTCCAAGAATCCATTAAACAATCTGGTTAAAAACTTCACGGCCTTCTCTTCTAAACACCTCCATGCTTCCACAGGCTTGTCATCTGGACCAACGGCCTTTCCGTTCTTCATCCTCTTCATAGCTGTCCTTATTTCCTCCTTGCTTATCCATTGCACTTCCTGATTCACTATCACCACATCATCCAACCTTCTCTCTCTCTAATTCTCTTCATTCATCAGCCTCTCAACATACTCTTTCCATCTGCTCAACACCCACTCCTCACTTGTGAGTACGTTTCCATTGTTATCCTTTATTACCCTAACCTGCTGCACATCTTTCCCAGCTCAGTCCTTCTGTCTAGCCAATCGGTACAGGTAGGTCCTTTTTTCCCTCCTTAGTGTCTAACTTCTCGTACAACTCATCATACGCCTTTACTTTACCCTTCACCACCTCTCTCTTCACCTTATGCATTATCTCTTTGTACTCCTGTCTGCTTTCCTCATCTCTCTGATTATCCCACTTCTTCTTTACCAACCTCTTTCTTTGTATACTCTCCTGTACTGCCCCATTCCACCACCAGGTTTCCTATTCCTCCTTCCTTTGTCCAGATGTCACGCCAAGCACCCTTTGTGCTGTCACTGTTACTACTTCTGCTGTAGTTGCCAGGCTGTCTGGTAACTCTTCCCCGAGTGCCTGTCTTACCTCCTCCCTGAACTCAATTTTGCAGTCTTCCTTTTTTGTACTCCTCAAATATTTTTTCATCGCTTCCAGTGGACCCCCCACAGTCTACTAAATCTCCTTCAGCACAGCTCCTAAATGATTTAATATAGGTTAAAGATTCTTACTGGCTGAAGGAGTTCTTCTAAGGGCAGTAAATCAATGTGATCTCCATTTGGGCTCAGTGAACTTCGGGTGGATCTTTGGCTTTTCTCGGCATACCGTCATGAATCTCACTGCATGCATCAGTCGGGTTTCCCACAGCCTCATGGGAGTTTGAGTATGGAAGCCCCTTTCCCAGGACCATCTGTTCCTCGTACAATTTATTGATGGAATTCAGACACTGTACCCGTGACTCATTATTAATAAAAGAAGGAAAGTCACTTTCCCCTGACTTATGCTGCAAGGTATCTGGGCTAAAGTGTACAGCTTTTGTGTTCTCACTTTCGCTAGCAATGTCAGCATTGGTCCAGTCTCTCACCATCTCACAGCCTTTGTGCTGGGGAACTCAATAAAACAGAGGATAGACCACCTCCGGTATTTCCATTTTTATGGTGTGAATCTGTGAGGGTCTCCTTGACTCTTTTTGGGGATTGTGGCCCTTCTCCAGTACGTACATCTGTAGAATCTCGATTGAAGAGGCCATTCAGTGTCCCTTCTCCAAGTACTCTTCCCAATCTTGGGGCCGATATGATAGCCATTTGTCCTCCATACAATATGCGCTCCTGGACTGCAACCAGGGATCTGCTGCCCATCGATCTGCTTTCCCGCCAACTGGCTTTCTTGCCATATTTTCAGACCATCACTGGGTCAAGGTGTGGTGTGGGTGATATGGGATCACTGATCTGGGTTTTCGCTGCAATAAATGTTTTTTTCGCAGGTCATGTACCAAACAGATAACCATAAAATACTGCCAGCTATGGCAATTGTTAAATGAATAAAATAAAGGGTTTTTATTCACTACCAGCACATTTCCACACAATCTTCTCTCCACTTATCAGACATAATTATACAATAAACCAAGAATTCTTCCTCCTTCTCTCCTCTGCTGAGTGTTGCCCACTGCCTCCCAACTCTGACTCAGCAACGTAAGACAGTGGATTCCCTATTTTGCTGGACACAGGAATGCTTCCGGTGCCATGACAAGTCTTCCAGGGTGCACGTCCTGGCCATATGTAAAGTAGGGAGGTACTCCCCTAACAGCGCACTCACCCGATACCCAGGGACCCCAACAGAGCTGCACGTCCAGACACCACCTCCCAAGCATCCCTGTAGGTGGCCCAGCTGGATTCCCATATGAGGACCACTGCCACCTGGTGTGTAGGGGATGGAACAGCTCTCAGCTGCTGTTGGTCCATCCATTAAGCTGGTTACACAGATCAGGTGCAAAGTTATTTATTTGTTCCACTGGCCAATCCATTTGATTTGTAGCTCTGGCCTCCCAACCGAGTAATGGCTTCTACCCCATCTCATCTGGGATGCCTGTTCTACTCCTACTATATATCTGTGTGTGTGTGTGCATATGTATATATATATATATATATATATATATATATATATATATATATATATATATATATATATATATATATATATATATATATACACTGCTCAAAAAATTTAGGAACACTTTGAAAACACATCAGATCTCAATGGGAAAAAAATTCCTGCTAGATATCTATGCTGATATGAACTAGGTAATGTGTTAGGAACGAAAGGATGCCACATCATTTGATGGAAATGAAAATTATCAACCTACAGAGGGATGAATTCAAAGACACCCCGAAAATCAAAGTGAAAAAATGATGCGGCAGGCTAGACCATTTTGGCGAAATTACATTACAGCAACTCCAAATCGTACTCAGTAGTTTGTATGGTCCCCACGTCCTTGTATGCATGCCTGACAATGTCGAGGCATGGTGGTGGACGATGGGTGGTGTTCTTGGGGGATATCCTCCCAGATCTGGACTAAGGCATCACTGAAGTCCTGGACAGTCTGAGGTGCAACCTGGCGGCATCGGATGGAACGAAACATAATGTCCCAGAGGTGTTCTATTGGATTTGGGTCAGGCCAGCGTGGGAGCCAGTCAATGGTATCAATTCCTTTATCCTCCAGGAACTGCCTGCATACTCTTGCCACGTGAGGCATTGTTGTGCACCAGGAGGACCCCAGGACCCACTGCACCAGCATAGGGTCTCACAATGGGTCCAAGGATTTCATTCCGATACCTAATGGCAGTGAAGGTGCCGTTGTCTAGCCTGTAGAGGTCTGTGCGTCCCTCCATGGATATGCCTCCCCAGACCATCATTGACCCACCACCAAACCGGTCATGCTGAATGATGTTACAGGCAGTGTAACGTTCTCCACGGATTCTCCAGACCCTTTCACGTCTGTCACATGAGCTCAAAGTGAACCTGCTCTCATCAGTGAAAAGCACAAGGTGCCAGTGATGGACCTGCCAATTTTGGTATTCTATGGCAAATGCCAATCGAACTCCACGGTGTCGGACAGTGAGCACAGGGCCTACTCAGGCCACCCTCATGAAGTCTGTTTCTGATTGTTTGGTCAGAGGCATTCACACTAGTGGCCTGCTGGAGGTCATTTTGTAGGCTCTGGCAATGCTCATCTTGTTCCTCCTTGCCCAAAGGAGCAGATACCAGTCCTGCTGTTGGGTTAAGGACCTCCTATGGCCCTGTTCAGCTCTCCTAGAGTAACTGCCTGTCTCCTGAAATCTCCTCCATGCCCTTGAGACTGTGCTGGGAGACAGAGCAAACCTTCTGGCAATGGCATGTATTGATGTGCCTGCCATCCAGGAGAAGTTGGACTATCTGTGCCACCTCTGTAGGGTCCAGGTATCGCCTCATGCTACCAGTAGTGACACTGACCATAGCCAAATGCAAAACTAGTGAAAAAACAGATGAGGAGGGAAAAATGTCAGTGGCCTCCACCTGTTAAACCATTCATTCCTGTTTTGGGGGTCGTCTCATTGTTGCCCCTTTTTTATATTTGTTAGTTTTTTTGGGGTTTTTTTTTTGCTCTGTTTCACTTTCTAAAATGTACTCTTTTTATTAGGACTGTTAAGAGACTTTAAACCATGGACAAAAACAACCAGGTAGGTTTTTTCCATTTTTTTGTGCTGGTTATGTTGATCCTTACATTCTGTTATCCTTCATCATTTTCATTATACTTTGGCATTCTGTATTTGAAAAATATGTCCCTGTTTTTAACAAAGGTACATTCATAAACAGTACTGGCAATCAGAACACATCTACCACCCAGATCTCTTTTTCCCATGACTACTTTTCCTGTCCTGCACATCTTAAATTGATTAAAGAAAAGGATGTCTGAGGAAATACTATATTTTTATATATGGAGACTGTCATGTGTAGTTTGCATGAAGCATAAAGTCCATAAAACTGTTATTTTATTCTTGTTTCATTGCATACTACAACATTTTCTTTCTTTTCTAAAGGTTTTTGCATTTGCATTGTATGTTTGATATGGTTTTGAAAAAACATTTTTTCATATTATGTTTATTTAACTTTGTAACGTTTTATTAAAGCCTTAAATTCAGGATGCATCTGATACTTTGTGCTTACTCTAACTTGAAGAGTATCTTGTATCTCCATGTAACATCTACTTTCTTTTACAGAGCAAGAATACACAAATAAGTAAGTTTCTCTATATCAGAGAAGACCTTTAATATTTATCTTGCATAATATTCTATGGTGTTATTTAATGTTTACTATGCATTTTAGAACATCATTATTTCTTCACTTATTCTGTCATGAGGCTGTATTAATGTTTCTTATTATTTATTTATTTTTAAATGAAGCACACATCATAGTAACTATTAAGGTAAAACAAGAAACCATCCTACTCCATACCATGTGCACCCCATGTACCCCACTACCCCACCATGAACCATGTCAACCACCTGAAGCTAAGTATGTTTGGGCCTGGCCAGTACTTGAATGGGAGACCATCTAGGGAAAGCTTGGGTTTCTGCTAGAAGTGATGTTGATGAGTCCAGCAGAGGGTAATTGCCCTCTGGCCTGTATGTGAATCTCAATGCCTTAGTAAAGTAACAGGGACACTGTGCTACAAAAAAGGTGAATAGCCACCAAATGACATGTAAAACAGAAGTCCAAACTCTCTGTGGGCATAAAGGAATGCAGGGCATTTTAAAAGAGTTGGGTGTTTTTAGATGCCCTGGAAAAATTGCCCACCAGAAACCTGTCATTCTGGCATCCTCATTATTGCCTGATCCTTTTTGCTAGCTATCTCTCTCACTCCTTCACCACCTAATAGCCAATGTGTGGTGAGCAGACTTGCTCAAGAATGGCTGCCATTGTGTCATCCAAATGGATATCTACACATGGTTGCTGGTTAACATGGCCCCCCGCTGTCTATGTAAAGTGCTTTGAGAAGCATGAAGAGCACTATACAAATGCAACATTTATTATTATTATTATTATTAAATAAGCTACATTCTCAGTATGTCTAAATATGAATAATTTAGTCAAATAAAGAAAATATATTAAGTAAAAAAAAACAGTAGGGAAAGGAGAGAAAGAAAGCAAAGTTTCAGTTGAAGCACAGTGTTTAGCACTGCTTCATCGAGGGTTTCACATCTGCAGTTTCAGTCCTACATCCAGCTGCTGTTCCTGTGGAGTCTGCACATTCCTTCCTTGTCTCTGTTAGCTTTCCTTCAGGTATTCCATTTTTCTTTCCACCTCCCATTAGACAGGCATGTTAGACTTATTGGTGATTCTAACCTGACCCTGTGTTGGTTGGTGTAGCTGAGTAGGTGATTAATGTGAGCAATGGACTGGCCACACACACTCTGGCACCTACTCGTTGTTTGCGTAGAAACTGAACATGTACAAATGTTGAAAATGTATAAATGTCACAGGCACAATGACAAGGTACTGTATTCAGACTCGGCACTCTTTATCCATTTTGGCAGCAACAGTTCTAAACACTGTTCTTCATTATATTATACAATTTAATACTACTTTCTTCAATTAGTTATTTGAATGACACTTTTATTCAAAGTATCTTACAACATTTCAGATACAATTGGTTGTGTTTGTTTTGTTTTTCTATTAGAGCACAGGCAGGTAAAGTGACTAGGCATAATTTTATATATTTCTGTTGTTCAAGGTCCAGGTGAATGGAGCATTTCATGGTCATGATCACAAAGTGTCAGTAGCTGAATCAGAACCCGCTCCCGATATCGTGCAGTGAATACACTTATAGTTTTCATCCTCTTTCTCTGTACGTTTAGCAGTCATTTGCTCAGAGGTTGATGCGCTTGCTGCTTCCTGAGCAGCTCTTCTTTTCTCCACCCTACTGGCCCACTTCTTCTCTTCTTTTGTCGGCATCTTTTTGCATTAAAACTGATTAAGTCAGGGTTTGTGTTACAATTACTTAGTATGTTTTCCTTAATTTTTCAATTAAGCTGGCACTTTAGTGTTCAATCTGCTTCACGAATGATTTAAGATATGAAGAGGTAGGGGAAGTGACAGCGAAGGTGGAAGGGATGCACATGCACTGCACAATAAAATAAAAATCTTCTTCTTTCGGCTGCTCCTGTTAGGGGTTGCCACAGCGGATCATCTTCTTCCATATCTTTCTGTCCTCTGCATCTTGTTCTGTTAATAAAATGAAATAAAAAAGAGGAATAACCTTGGAGGTCAATCAACACCCCAAAAGCGGATAGTAGACATCACTTAGTACTTGTGTACCAGATTTCAGGTCAATAGGTCAAACGGTTTGCAAGCTACAGGTGATTTAAAATCCTGGACAGACAAACGAACAGCCACGGTAACATATTATATAAGAAGATATTTCTGTTTTGTTATTCAATTACAAGATGCCTCGGGGATTCTGTACAATCTGTTGCGGAGCCAGAATAAATAGTGGCCTAAATACCAAAAACATTACAATTGATATCTGACATAAAATGAATATTGCTGGGTTCCTCCCCATAAATTTTGTTACTTTGAAAAAGTATGGCATGTAGAAAGAATGTAATAGCATTTTTATTCTAAACAAAATAAGCCCTTAATGTCTACTCCAACTGCTGTATAACTTCCCCCAACATCCCACCAACCGAGGTGCAGCCTTAAATGAAGCCAGCCCCAATGGATCAGAGCTCTTTAGTCAATCCTAAGACCAGCGCATTGCACTTTTTGATTGTGCATATGCATATGCCATCCATATCTTGGTGATGTTGGTGACTGCATACAACCCACAGGCACAATAAATAGCACACAGAAATGAAGCTCAAGGCCAATTTCTATGAAGCAGCACTGCTAACCGCTGTAAGAAAATTCCACCTGATCATTCGGAATGACTGAAACTATTTCTGGGTTAAAGACTTGTCCATCCATCCATCCATTATCCAACCCGCTATATCCTAACTACAGGGTCACGGGGGTCTGCTGGAGCCAATCCCAGCCAACATAGGGTGCAAGGCAGGAAACAAACCCCAGGCAGGGCGCCAGCCCACCGCAGGGCTTAAAGACTTGTCTTTTAAGAAAAACATTTTTTTTTCACCTTAAAAATCATAATCGTCAGGGTGTCCTGAGTGTGGGCTCAGGGGACCGAGATAGCATGGGGCCTTTTCATTAATAACCCAAACTCCACAACCCTCCACCCCTGCATGATAATAAAATCAAGTATCTTTAAGCTGAAATGACCAAGGGGGACCAAAATCCCACCACTCGATGAAGAAATGCAGTCTCATGCCAAAATTACAAGTGAGAAAAAATGCATTGTATCAAACGGCGTGGTGTCTGCGCACTGTGTTGTTAAAAGTAGGATCAACTCTCTGTTTAGGATAAGGTCATCCAGAGACCTGTGTTTCAACTTCAAATCTGCTCCATCATGTTGAGGGTAACAAGGGCCAGAGTCTAACTTAACAGCATATGAAAAAAGACAGGAAACAGGCCCAAACATGGTGCTTGACAAATGGTGGGATCAATCACTAACACAAATGTGACCAATTTGAAACTGCATGCTCATCTTTGGGAATGTGGAAGAAAAACCAGAGTTCAGAAAGAAAAACCTACAAAGAAACAGGTAAAATGTATCATCTCCACACAGACGATAACCAACTGTAGAATTAAAAACCACATCAGATGTCTGGTGAGGCACAACTATTTCACAGTGTAGCCCAGGATTAAGTGTAAAATTGTTAAATATCCAGAGGGGTTTAAAGTGGAGAAAGACAAACAAATTGTGATTGCATTCACTACACTCTTGGCACGCAGACTTATTCTGATAAACTGGAAGAACCCAAACTCTCCTCTTTTAAGTCAGTGGGAAACCGATGTGTTATATTATTTGAATTTGGAAAAAATCAAATACTCAGTTAGAGGATCCGTACAGACTTTTTTCAAAACATGGGAGGATCTAATCAGTAATATTTTAAAATAAGTTCATAAAGCACAGATAATTTATTAATTTAGGTATGTTTACAAGCCTTAAATTTCACTCTGTTTGGCTTGCTCTCTCTCTCAGGGGTGGGGATCAATCTGTTCTTAACATAATTCTTTTTTTTGTAAAAACTTGATTGCTATGTATGGATTGTAATAAAATTAATAAAAAAAATAATAAATAAAAAAAATAAAAAAATTGCTAAATATTTCTAACCAGGGTTGCTTTACCTGCGGTGGGTTGGCACCCTGCCCAGGATTGGTTCCTGCCTTGTGCCCTGTGTTGGCTGGGATTGGCTCCAGCAGACCCCCGTGACCCTGTGTTCGGATTCAGTGGGTTAGAAAATGGATGGATGGATGGTTGCTTTAAAATGAAGCAGTATTACATCAATATATATTTTTTCTGTATTTCAAGGTGGAGATGAATGGAGCATCTCTCAGAATGAAGAAGCCAGGTAAGCTATGTCATCTACTTTTAAAAACAATGAGACACTAAAATTCTTCTTCTCAACTACATACAGTATAGTCAGTAGACCACAAAACTTAGGGGGAAACTCAAATTCTAGCCCAGGCAACTTAAAGCCTATTAGTGATGCGCTAGCGATTCAAGCAAAATTTAACATGCAGCATAACTTATTAGTTTCACTTTGCAATATGAAAGATGGCATATGGTACCCAGTAAAATTTCCAATATTGACCCAAAAATTAAGGTATAATAAATATAAAAACACTCTTTCTCCCTATACCTTCATCTCTTCTACAACCATATGGCAGTCTCATAGGACTGGGCTGATGGGAGGATGCTTTATCTTCCCGTACAAAGTTTAAATAGCACTTGGAAAAGTTTGATCTCAGTAAAGATAACTGCAGCAGTGCTTTCTTCTCATCTAATTTGGTTTCCATATTTTGTTTAGGAGGAGTTAGTATTTTTGTCTCAATATAGATTGTGGTTAGATATGTTTAATTTCCAAAAGATACTTTTCATTCAGAACCTTTCCTAAAAATATTGCAGGTCCCAAAGGAGTGTACAGTGTCACCAAACCCTTAAGGAGGAGTATTAAATTTGGAAAGTTACAAAAAACACTTTTTAGTACGTTTTGCGGTTGTGAAATCATATGTGAAAGTAATTTTAGCATCAATTTTTCAAGACTGTAAAAACAAGATATGTAAAAAGAAATTCAGCTATTTTACTGTATAAAACATTTGATGAAGTTCTATTTAACATAACCTGCGTTTTGAGATAAGTGGCCTGCTCCATGTTGGTTAAAGCTGCAGATAGGAAATTCTTTGTGCTGTGTACACATGACTTTAACTGTAATGAACTGCTGAAATTACCATTTTAATCAGAACAAAGTCTTGCATTTATGAAAGCACCAATGCTGTTGTACAGCTGCATTTCATTGCTAGTGTAACAGAACTAAGTCGCAATAAAACGGAACAAAGCGAGATTTGTTTAAAGCATGCTGTGGTTTAGAATATGGCGGAGGATATTGTGAGAAAATTTTACTGTTTCCCACTGATAGGCATTTATTCAAGTCTTTTAATGATGAGGCATTTATAATTTTAAGCTTTGATCTGCACAGTTGTGATTTCAAATAATATGGAGTCCCCAACCTCACATGCTCACCACCACACCTACTCCTACTGATATGATAATAAATATGTAGACTGGCCAAATGTTTCATTATTTCAAATGATTGAATATTTATGTTTTAGATCTACAACTAGTGTTGGCTATTCTTTTATAATTAGTAGCTTTTAAATATCCACATGAAAGCCTTAGCAGGGAAAAATAATGTGCTGTAAATGAAAAAATTTGCAGTTACCGTAACCTCTCTTAAAGGGGAAATCCATCCATTTCATAACCAATTATCCAGTTTGGGGCACATGGGCCAGAGCCTATCCCAGCAGCACCAGTCAAAAGCAAGAAATAAATCTTGATGGTATGCCTGCCCATCACAGTACACACACCCACTACACACACGGGCTCAGACAAAGTTAGTCAAAAGGGGCTAATTAGGCTAATATGTATGTCTTCGACTTCTTCTTCTTCTTCTTCTTTCAGCTACTCCCATTAAGGGTTGCCACAGCGGATCATCTCCTTCCATATTTTTCTGTCCTTTGCATCTTGCTCTGTTAAATATGTATGTCTTCGACTAACAGAAGTAAAAAAAAAAATACTCAGAGAAAACACATTGTAGCACCATGTTGAACATAGTGCCAGACGGGCGGTCTGAGTATTTCACAATCTGCTCAGTTACTGGGATTTTCACGCACAACCATTTCTAGGGTTTACAAAGAATGGTGTGAAAAGGGAAAAACATCCAGTATGCGGCAGTCCTGTTGGCAAAAATGCCTTGTTGATGCTATAGGTCAGAGGAGAATGGGCCAACTGATTCAAGCTGATAGAAGAGCAACTTTGACTGAAATAACCACTCGTTACAACCGAGGTATGCAGCAAAGCATTTGTGAAGCCACAACACGCACAACCTTGAGGCGGATGGGCTACAACAGCAGAAGACCCCACCGGGTACCACTCATCTCCACTGCAAATAGGAAAAAGAGGCTACAATTTGCAGGAAATCACCTAAATTGGACAGCTGAAAACTGGAAAAATGTTGCCTGGTCTGATGAGTCTCGATTTCTGTCAGAATTTGGCGTAAACAGAATGAGAACATGGATCCATCATGCCTTGTTACCACTGTGCAGGCTGGTGGTGGTGGTGTAATGGTGTGGGGGATGTTTTCTTGGCACACTTTAGGCCCCTTAGTGCCAATTGGGCATCGTTTAAATGCCACGGGCTACCAGAGCATTGTTTCTGACCATGTCCATCCCTTCATGACCACCATGTACCCATCCTCTGATGGCTACTTCCAGCAGGATAATGCACCATGTCACAAAGCTCGAATCATTTCAAACTGGTTTCTTGAACATGACAATGAGTTCACTGTACTAAAATGGCCCCCACAGTCACCAGATCTCAACCCAATAGAGCATCTTTGGGATGTGGTGGAACGGGAGCTTCGTGCCCTGGATGTGCATCCCACAAATCTCCATCAACTGCAAGATGCTATCCTATCAATATGGGCCAACATTTCTAAAGAATGCTTTCAGCACCTTGTTGAATCAATGCCACGTAGAATTAAGGCAGTTCTGAAGGCGAAAGGGGCTCAAACACCGTATTAGTATGCTGTTCCTAATAATCCTTTAGGTGAGTGTATCTAGGGGAATAAATACACAAAAATATGCAAAAATTAAGTTAAACCAATATAAATGCACTAAAGAATCAAAAAATGCATTGGCTTTCATTATTATCCCTTTCCTTTATTATTTTTGGTCAAACATGGGCCAAGCTTCAGCATACTGTACTATCTAAGGGGATGCCAGGCTGGTACACTAATTATGTCAAGGATATGTGTCATTTAAGGATATTTACTGGCAAAATGTTAACATTTTAAACCATCTTATTAGCTTGTAATAAGTGACTATTCGAGCATATGAAGTGAGCATGTTAATATCTCCAACTTTATTAGCACAGTGACCAACTAGCACACAAGGGTCAGAACCTGTAAGCGGAAAAAACATGTATAATGAAAAGCTCAGTTTAAGGCAAAATCTGATGTTAAATCCCATATTTCGAATTTTAGAAGGTTAGTGGTAACTCTAACCATACATCACTCTTGGTTGACTCCTGGGGGAGTCTACAAGAATGGTCCAGCACACTGTTAGGGGTCAGTGATGCCTGGACTAGCACATTCACTGAGTGGCCCCATTCTTAATGTTGATCTTATGACTCTCTGCTGTCAATTTCGCTTGTCCACAATAGTCACATGTTTGTTGCAATGCTGTGTGTTCAAACACGGCAGAGGCTATGCACAGAGTACACCTGTTTCTGATTTGCATCAAATGTACATGTATTACCACCAACCACCTATTAATGTGGAACTCATAGTGATACCACATGGTAGACAGTTCCAAGAGTTAACAGTTGAACAATAATGTTTGTAAACTGTTTAGAGAGTTTATAGGAATAAGAATTACATAAAATGAGAGCAAATAAGATTGCCTATTGTAGTAATTTTATTGAACTTTATCACTGAAGATAAAATGTATTATCATCCAACTGTACTGTATGTGGCACTTACAGTAGCTATAAGTCACATTTCATCAAAGCCTCTATCTCTATACAACTGTTGCTCAATCTGAAATGAAATCAAAATTTATTTGGGCAGTTTTTCAATAAACAAAATGTTGGAACAGAAAAATCATGTTCTACATCATATGCACCAAATCATATTTATAAAGTGACTGAAATTGTGACCGCTAACATTTTTGATTAATAAATGTTAAGACAGCAAAGTGCAGTTTTTTTCAGATGGAAACATGTTAGATTTCAGCCAATTCTTCAACACCAAGTAAATAAAAGCCAAAACTCTTAATTTTCCACCTAAATCAGGCTCTGCCCTTTGATGGCAACAACAACATTTATTTATATAGCACATTTTCATATAAATAATGTAACTCAAAGTGCTTTACATGATGAAAAAAGAGAAAAAAGACAAAATAAATAAGAATTAAAATAAGGGAACACTAATTAACATCACACACAGTAATGAAAAGTTCAGAGTTTTAGCAGATTAGCATGATTTTTTTCATCATCGCTTACAATGTTATCTTTGGCCAGGCAGTGCCTAACCCACCCTGGATACAGTCTACTGTGATATCCCCACAGGTTTCCTCTGTCGCTTGGATGTGCTGCGTTGTATTGGGCCTAAGGTAGCAGTGGAGGACCCATGAATGCTGATGGCAGCACGCATCATGATACTGCCTCCATGCTGACCAGGGACTTGCACAATGGCCCACTGATCAGTACTCTTCCACTCTCTTCTACTTTGTTTAGCGAGCTTGAAGACGGCCTCATCTACAAAAATTAGCTTGTGGGTCTGTTCTGTCGCTTTAATGTCAGATATTCTCTTCATGAGGATGTGATTTTTTTTTCAAATGTAGTAGTAGCAAGTGTGCAGAAATGCAATACATAGTAAATTATTATACTTTAGTACTATAACTAACATTGCAGTACTGAAGTGGCACTCATTTCAAAGTAGGCCATCTACTGTATATCACTTACTATAGGACTAACTTGCACTTATTCAAAATACTGCAGTTTCTCTCTGTCTGAGTTCCATTCAAAAGGTAGAGTCTTAAGCCTTCATTATAAATTAACTCTAACATGGACATCCTTTTTTTATACCGACTGGTGGAGCCCCACGTGTTTTGTTCAATGCAACATAGCAGACTGAAGAAATCTAACAGTACACTTTTTTTTAATCTAGGTGCTATTACATAACACATTTAAGTATATTTTAATTTATACCAATCAGCATATAAATAAATGGTATGTTCTACATACACCCCTTATGTCATTAAACATTCTGTAAAGTAACAGATTATTTAAACACTTTAAAAATCATAAGTAAACACATGGTTTAAAGAAGTGAGACTTAAAATGAAATCTCACTTTCCAATTCATATTGTATTTGCTGGTACAAATGTTAGCATGTCCTAGTTAAACAAGCAGACACTTCAGTTTCAAGTACATTTTTCTCTTATAGTTCCTTCCTTTTATTTGCTTCATCCGGATTTGGTTATCCTTAAGGATGTGGTCAATAGTTCAAATTCTGATTCTATCTATTCCATGAAACACATCCCGGTCTTCTTCAGTCTTGAATTGCAATTTCTTAAAGATTGATTGCCATTGAGCAATCATTATGTTCATAACGGCTTTATCTTGCCCAGCTGACAAAAACCTTGATCTGCCATGTTCTGTGAGTGCAATACTAGAACTGCAGCTTACAGGGGCATGTGATACAGTAGAGCATTGCAGTACATGCATGTACAGTAATGTAGCCTTACAATTATTACCACAGACAGAAACAAACAGTGTACAATACGTAGTGCAGTACATGCCGTAGCAGTAAGACAGACTTTTTTTTTTCGTTTTTACAGAAGCAACAGAGTTGTTTTCTTGTTGCAATGTTCTGATTATTGAGGTAACAGTGAATTCGATTCAAATTTGGGAGGACTTTTTTACCAGCCTCCCTTATAGATATGCCATGAACAAGAACATAGTTCACCAAAAGCTTCCTGTTCCATTCCTTCCTCTAGCTGTTTTTCTAGCATTGGCATCCATTGTTCCAAAGCACACAAGAAAACCTGAGTTACATGGCTAATAGGATTAGCTTTAGCGTCTAAGTGGTTTAGAAAAGCTGGAACACATACAGTGGTGTGAAAAACTATTTGCCCCCTTCCTGATTTCTTATTCTTTTGCATGTTTGTCACACAAAATGTTTCTGATCATCAAACACATTTAACCATTAGTCAAATATAACACAAGTAAACACAAAATGCAGTTTTTAAATGATGGTTTTTATTATTTAGGGAGAAAAATAATCCAAACGTACATGGCCCTGTGTGAAAAAGTAATTGCCCCCTGAACCTAATAACTGGTTGGGCCACCCTTAGCAGCAATAACTGCAATCAAGCGTTTGCGATAACTTGCAATGAGTCTTTTACAGCGCTCTGGAGGAATTTTGGCCCACTCATCTTTGCAGAATTGTTGTAATTCAGCTTGATTTGAGGGTTTTCTAACATGAACCGCCTTTTTAAGGTCATGCCATAGCATCTCAATTGGATTCAGGTCAGGACTTTGACTAGGCCACTCCAAAGTCTTCATTTTGTTTTTCTTCAGCCATTCAGAGGTGGATTTGCTGGTGTGTTTTGGGTCATTGTCCTGTTGCAGCACCCAAGATCGCTTCAGCTTGAGTTGACGAACAGATGGCCGGACATTCTCCTTCAGGATTTTTGGTAGACAGTAGAATTCATGGTTCCATCTATCACAGCAAGCCTTCCAGGTCCTGAAGCAGCAAAACAACCCCAGACCATCACACTACCACCACCATATTTTACTGTTGGTATGATGTTCTTTTCTGAAATGCTGTGTTCCTTTTACGCCAGATGTAACGGGACATTTGCCTTCCAAAAGTTCAACTTTTGTCTCATCAGTCCACAAGGTATTTTCCCAAAAGTCTTGGCAATCATTGAGATGTTTCTTAGCAAAACTGAGACGAGCCCTAATGTTCTTTTTGCTTAACAGTGGTTTGCCTTGGAAATCTGCCATGCAGGCCGTTTTGCCCAGTCTCTTTCTTATGGTGGAGTCGTGAACACTGACCTTAATTGAGGCAAGTGAGGCCTGCAGTTCTTTAAACGTTGTCCTGGGGTCTTTTGTGACCTCTCGGATGAGTCGCCTCTGCACTCTTGGGGTAATTTTGGTCGGCGGCCACGCCTGGGAAGGTTCACCACTGTTCCATGTTTTTGCCATTTGTGGATAATGGCTCTCACTGTGGTTCGCTGGAGTCCCAAAGCTTTAGAAATGGCTTTATAACCTTTACCAGACTGATAGATCTCAATTACTTCTGTTCTCATTTGTTCCTGAATTTCTTTGGATCTTGGCATGATGTCTAGCTTTTGAGGTGCTTTTGGTCTACTTCTCTGTGTCAGGCAGCTCCTATTTAAGCGATTTCTTGATTGAAACAGGTGTGGCAGTAATCAGGCCTGGGGTGGCTACAGAAATTGAACTCAGGTGTGATACACCACAGTTAGGTTATTTTTAACAAGGGGCAATTACTTTTTCACACAGGGCCATGTAGGTTTGTTCTTTTTTTCTCCCTAAATAATAAAACCATCATTTAAAACATTAAAAATCATAAGTAAACACATGGTTTAAAGAAGTGAGACTTAAAATGAAATCTCACTTTCCAATTCATATTGTATTTGCTGGTACAAATGTTAGCATGTCCTAGTTAAACAAGCAGACACTTCAGTTTCAAGTACATTTTTCTCTTATAGTTCCTTCCTTTTATTTGCTTCATCCGGATTTGGTTATCCTTAAGGATGTGGTCAATAGTTCAAATTCTGATTCTATCTATTCCATGAAACACATCCCGGTCTTCTTCGATCTTGGATTGCAATTTCTTAAAGATTGATTGCCATTGAGCAATCATTATGTTCATAACTGCATTTTGCCCAGCTGACAAAAACCTTGATCTGCCATGTTCTGTGAGTGCAATACTAGAACTGCAGCTTACAGGGGCATGTGATACAGTAGAGCATTGCAGTACATGCATGTACAGTAATGCAGCCTTACAATTATTACCATAGACAGAAACAAACAGTGTACAATACGTAGTGCAGTACATACAGAAGCAACAGAGTTGTTTTACTTGTGTTATATTTGACTAATGGTTAAATGTGTTTGATGATCAGAAACATTTTGTGTGACAAACATGCAAAAGAATAAGAAATCAGGAAGGGGGCAGTTTTTCACACCACTGTACATAGCCACAGCATATATCAGATATGCAAGGTTGTTATTAATTTTCACTAAGAACTTCAGCATGTGACACCAAATATTTAAAATCTAAACAAATCAGAATAATTAAAATGAAATAATTCTAACATATAACAAGCCTCAACAGTCAAAAGGTGAACTTTATAGCTAGCTGATGGCATCTGATGTTCTGTGAACCTCAGGATTAATGAAAATATTTTTCACAAATACTTTCCACTTTTCTTTTTCTTGTACTAGTTCAAGAACTTCACCTCTGACTGGGCAATAAAAATGTCTCCAGCCATTTCTTTTTAAAGACCATGTAATCAGGTTTCATCTGTAAATATCTCCTGATGTACTGATTCATTAGGTTAAAAAATAACGTGACTTTAATTTCTTATTTAAAAAACAGGTTACGTGAAAAACATTTGCAAGAGCACATCAAGTGTTTCATCAGAGCCTGCAGTGATCGTTTTGTGGGTCTTCAGAAGAACATTGATGACCTTCACAGCTTTGCAAACGAACTGGATCAATTTCACAAGAATGTCACCATTGCCAACGTTGCTGGAGGAGCTGTGAGCACTGCTGGAGATATTGGAACTATTGCTGGACTGCTTATGGCACCCTTCACCATGGGGGCTTCCCTTATGGTCTCGGGTGCGGCCCTGGGCATGACTGTTGCAGGGGGATTGACCAGTGCTTCAGCTACCGTTTCAGATACCATAAAAAGCTCAGAGATTCTAAAAAGGGTGGAACCGATTGTAAAGAAATTTGAGGAGGATTTTGAGGTTATTGTAAAACATCTGGAAGGGGTAAAAACCTCCTGGGAGAATTTTTATTCCAAGCAGATAAAAAATGAAGTAATGAGCTCACTTAATGCAGGGAAACAAATGATAGGAGCAGCTTTTAATTTTTGTAAGATGTTGAAATTAATAAAGTCAGGACGTCTGTCAGAGACTGCAATAACTGCCCTGAGGACAACCAAAGTCCTGGGAAAAGGACTACTGTCCTTTGCTGCCCTAGGATTTGACATTTATGACCTTACGAAAGACTCCATTGAGCTTCATAAAGGAGCCCAAACTGAATTTGCAGCTGAAATTCGTAAAGTGGCAGATGAATGGCAGTCTGGATTGAAAGAAATGAAAAACAATTATGAAATATGCAAAGAATTAGTAATCCCATGAACAGGTGTACGTTCTCTAATAGCTTCTTTTCTGAAAGAATTTTTCATCTCATAACTTAAGAATGTTTATTAATTAGTTAGTATTTCCCAAAACCCCAAGTATCTAAGGTAGAACTTAATCGCATTTGTAAATCAACGAGTGAACTGACCCACACGTTTAATATCTACTTTATTTGGACTTTTACCTGCTAATCTGTCACTGAAAGACAGACGTCACCCTAAGCAGATCAGAAAAAACACACTGACATTCTTATTTGAACAACATAAAAACAATAATTATAATAAGTTGATGTTACAATATAAAATTATAATGTAGTCTTTATAGTTGTGTAAAATGGGCTGTTTGTATAGCTTAAATACCAGTAGACATTCTGAGAACATAAGGAGAAATGAATCAAACTCACTATATAGTCAGTCACATGATCACATCCCCAAACGTAAGAAGGTGACTGACCCCTTAGCACCAGTAACTACAATAGCAGCTATCCAGAGAAGTGCGGTTCAACCAGAAACTCCATTTTGAGACAGAGTCACCCAAGAAGCCAAATCAAAAACCCTAAATGCTCTTTTGCGAGCGGACATGAACCCCTTGGATTATGCAGTGCACTTTTGAGATTTAGGAAGCCCCGAGAACCGGCCGTCATTACCATCAAGTTCGGAAAGCATACACAATGGTGTAATATCCGCAAATGACTTGAAACTTGAAACTGTTGCGCTGTATAGTGTATTGGGGACTGCTTTAAAAAGTTTAGATTTTTATTCAGTTATCACAAAATAGAATAATATTTTAAGTGACTGTCTTTTGAGTTGTTGATAAAAAAAATAATAATAATAACACGAACCAAACTAAGACATGGCACTAATTGCCTCAGTTACCAAGTGTGAGTTCCCTGATCTTCTTTGGTGTAACCAAAACCGGTGTTCTGTCGAACTATGCAACCTGTTGAAATGTGCTTCTGCGTATATACAATACACATTTATTTAAAGACAACAGTCAATAAATAAGTTTCCTAAATAAATAAAATAAAATTAATTAAAACAGATCCTGCTATAATTATTATTTGTTGTTTAAGCCATTAGGAGCAAACGTATCCAATAACAAGTTCTTTTGTCCAGCATTGTTGTGATTGTAAGCCAAGCATGATTGATCGGTATATACAACTTTAGAAAAAAAAAAGGCTGATGGTGAGTAATACCATAAAAATGTTATGTTCATTTCAACGATTTCACTTTTAAACGTGTGAATATTTGCATGTATTGCTTATTTCGACAAGGCAGCACAAATCGACAGAACACCAACTCAGATGAGCGAATCGTCTTTGGCTTACTCGCTAACAGCGCTTCACGGAATACAACGCGGGTATTCCATGAACTTTTCTGATTAAACTGAAACTTAGCTAAGCAAGCCTCGGTTGTTTAACCCCCTTTACCAATGGAAGCTCAGTCGATTCCACGAATGCCAATTATCTCTCATTAACTTAAGACAGGCTTGAACCATCCATGATTATGCACGCACTCGTGAGATTTTAAGCAGCCCCACAACAGATTGCCGATGACAGAAATTATATTTTTTGTCTCTAATAACACAAATAAGAAATGTGTCAGCTATTGAAAAAGTCTTAAAGGCTGCGTGGCAATCTACAGCAGATCTACCTGAGTACATTACGATTTAGTACATTACAGAATTAAATATTAGTGACATTGTTCAAATTAAGTGTCCTTTAAATTTTCTACTTTGATTGTGACGGGAGCAGCCGAAAGAAGACGATTGTAAACCCATTATTTTGTGAAAGTAATACTTAAAACTATTAAAACGAGTAATGAAACGCATTTGACAACAAATGAAAATCCTATACAAGAACATAATTTAAGAATGATGAATGTACTGTTCATTTATATATTGTGCATTATTGAAACCAAAATGTAAGCTGCATCTTCTGCCACTGGTGCAATGCTCCAAAATTTTCCTGCTTTGAGTTTGTCCTCATCGAAATGACTACCTACACAGATTTCTGGCCATACATGTCAGTGTCCTTAGGACTGGCCTCTGCATTGATAATGATTTGTAATTTTCACAATTAATCTCTAAAGGAGCTTGGCTGTACCATTATTCACACATGAGCGCAGTCTATTGCACCTATAAAGTTTGGGAAGCCCAATTAATCTTGTCCAGTGTTATTGCTAATCACTATAACTTTAGCTGAAAAGCATTTTATATAGCGTGGCTAAATACATTTATTATTTTGTTTAATTTCAATTTAACATTTTGAGTTAGAAAAAAATCTCTCACTGTTTACCCTAAAAGTTGTCTTACTTTACAGGGGGAAGGGAAAACTCTTGATTTAACAGCAAAAAAATCTAAGTAGCTGGCTTTATTTTAAATACTCTTTAGAAATAAACTAAATGCTTTAAGCTTTTAATACAACTTTTATTTCTCTTTTAAAAATAGAACAATGAACAAGTTATCATGACAATTGTCTTGCAAATTTTATTCTAACTAACAAAGTGCAATATTTCTAATTTCTTAACATAAAAATAAAGTTTTTCTTACATATAGCAGTGTACTTTAATTAAGAAACAAGTCAACAATTTACAGTAGTCTAAATCTGTAAAACCTAAAAGATCTTGTCAAAAAAATAAACAGAAATGGATGTTGGAACTTCATAGCAAAAATATGAAAATGGGCTGTAAGTAAAAATTCTGCCAAAATGTAAACTTTTATAAAGTGATTAATGAACCATTTAAAACAAATGTGTAAAACATATAGGTCCTTGCTGTTTTAATTAGAAAATCAAAAATCTGTGAAAGCATGGCAACCAATTGGTGAACAATAACATCCATCCATTATCCAGCCCGCTATATCCTAACTACAGGGTCACGGGGGTCTGCTGGAGCCAATCCCAGCCAACACAGGGCACAAGGCAGGAACCAATCCTGGGCAGGGCGCCAACCCACCGCAGGACAAACACAAACACACCCACACACCAAGCACACACTAGGGCCAATTTAGAATCGCCAATCCACCTAACCTGCATGTCTTTGGACTGTGCAGAGGAAACCCACACAGACACGGGGAGAACAGCAAACTCCACGCAGGGAGGACCTGGGAAGTGAACCTGCGAGGCAGCAGCGCTACCACTGCGCCACTGTGCCGCCCCTATATATATATATATATATATATATATATATATATATATATATATATATATATATATATATACAGTACACATAAATGTACAGTCCATGGGAGCATTTCACAACCTTGTGTGACATCAGAACTGAACAAGCCAATCTACCCTGAGGAGGTCTTAGAACAGCATGCAATATCTCAATTTACTTTGTTCTTCAATGACTTTACAATTGCAGAGCAAGTATCTCTAAGACCCATACAAATCTTTTGTATTTTATTTCTTGCCTTTGTGCTGCTATGTTTGTAACCTGAAAAAAAATGCTAAATTGGGTTTAAACATCTGCATGGACCTCTATGTTGTTTCACTAATCTGATTATATGATAAGCTAAGCTATTAAAAATGTTGATGCACACAAAGTATATAGATCAGAAAGCAGAGCCCCCAATACAGGTCATGGTTTGGCTCAAAGTAATGTGATCACCCGCAACCTTTATATAAAATTGACTGTGACTTTTCTGTGCAGTGCTGCTTTAACAATACATTTATTAAATAGGACATTCTTTAAACAATAAACTATCTATGAAGGCTGTGCATTTGAAGAAAATGTTAATATTGCTTAAATAATATGTTTCAACATTAAGCATCAGAAGAAAATACCTGGTCAACCAAATTATCCAATAAATTTTTCATTTCTTGTTGAAATGCTTCTCGTCTCTTTCTGTAGAGTTTCAGCAGATCTGCTGTATATTTTTCTAGGAACCTCTAGAAAGTGATCATTAATTTCAAGTCTGCAATGTGAAACATCTCATGGCAGATGTTATAATAAAATTATTAAGATAACTCAGTATCATGTTAATGACATTGTTACCAAAATGAAATCACTTACATCATTCTCACAAAAAAGCACAAGCCACCTCTCTCTGCTCTCAACAATGAGTTTCTCAGCGTCTGCCACCTCTTTGCGGTGAAGAGCAAATATGAGTTCCATCTTCTGTTGGGTAATAGTTGCATCCACCCTCCTTTATTTGTTTCTTCAACAATGGCAAGTAATTCCTTCATAAGAGACACATCTGTCTGACCTTCTGGAGTGTCAGGTATGAAATTTACCTCTGCTATTGTAGGTTTTTTCATGCATTCCTTTTGTTCTGCATCCTTATCTACTCTATCAAGATTCGTCTTGGCCCTTTAGGCTCTAGTCAGGGTATTTTGATGGTGTTTCCCCCTTCTAGTGGGAAACTTTGGAAGTATTTTTGCAACAGTGGTTTAGGAACTCCATTAGTTCACAACAGTGAGCAGGAGAGGTGTATTCCAGCTATTGAAAAAGACTGGCTGTTCCTCAGAGCGCTTAGCATTTTTTTCCATATAGACAAGGTCATCTACGATGGTGAAACCTCATAGCCATTCACAATCAAGAGTGGAGTAAAACAATGTTGTGTCCTTGTACCAACTTTGTTTGGCATCTTATTTTTGTTCCTGCTGAACATCCTATTCAGACACTGTGCTAAAGGTGTCCACCTACACACTAGAAGCAAAAGAAAACTTTTAATTTCATGTGCCTGAGGCCTGGTCCAAGGTTTGAAAAGTCCTCCTTAGGGAATTGCTAATTGCCAATGATGCAACACTGACCTCATTCACTGCAGAGGACCTGCAGCAATTGTTGAATCAGTTTTCCCACGTCTGTAGGTAGTTTGAACTGACTATCAGCATCAAGAAACACCACATCCTAACACCACCTTCAATCAATCAGCATTGACAATGTAGTGCTTGAAGTGACCAACAACCTCACTTTTCTGGGCTCTCAACAATTTGTCGCTTGAAAAGGAAATTGATAAGCAAATAGCCAAGGCTGCTGGTGCAATGGCCAATAAAGCAAGAGAGCGAGAGTCCATCTGACCTCAAACACCAAACGTAAGGTGTAGCAGGCCTGTGTTCTGCTGTATGGCAGTGAATCCTGGACAACCTACACCAGGCAGAACAACTGCCTGGAAAGCTTTTGTCTTCACTACCGTACTTCTTCATCTTCATAATGTGAATCCTCTGCATTACATGGCACGACAAAGTAACAAAAGTCTCCTCTGTCAGCTTTGACTGCATTCGCTAGGACATCCACATACAAAAAGATGTTATTTATGGTGGGCTAGCCATTGGACACTGCCTGATAGGCCGCCCAATAATACGACATAAAGATGTCTGTAAATGTAACATGAAACTCGTAGGCATTGACCGTATATCTTGGGAAGTACTTGCAGATGATCAGGGTGTCTGGTGGCAAGCTATTCAAGAAGGAGTCATGAGGGCTGAGGAAAAGTGCAATCAACAGCTGGAGGGCAGAAGACAATGCAGAAAGCGAAGACTGCAAACACAAACCTGTGATACACATCCAGCCTATGTTATGTTCTAATCCTCGAGCATTTTAGGGAGCTCAATTAGCTAGGTCACTAGACATATATATTTATTTCTTTTAATATTTCTGCAGCTCTTATTCTATCATCATCATATGGTAAAACCTTGATGACCCATTTAACGGGCCACTGTGCTCTAGGTAGTTGAGAGTCCATTATTAGGACTACCTGTTCAACCTTAAGATCCAGGTTAGAGTTTTGCCATTTCTGTCGGAGCTGGTGATTTGGCAAATAAGATTGAAGGAACTGACTCCAAAATCGATCAGCAATGACTTGGCTCTGTCTATAATGATGGTGTCCCAAAAGTTGACTATGTACATATAGAGTTTGAGGGAGAGATGAATCCCGCCACTCCATGACCAGCAAGTTAGGTGTGATAGGGTCCAGGTCTGCTATGTCCAATGATACGTACCCCAGAGGCTTCAAGTTGAGAATATCTTCAACCTCCATCAGCACAGTCATCAAAACTTCCTTTGATACAACATGCTCCTTGAGAATGACTTGTAAGGAAGACTTAATAGATCCCTGTCGACCAGAATGGAGGATGATGAATTCACAATCAAACTGAGGGAAGATCAGCCATTTTAGGTGCAACTGGCTTACTACACCACTTCCTACACTCCACATAAAGTTCTCTGGTGTTTCTTCACAGCCTGGTGACCTCTGAGCATCCAGTAGGTTCTTCTTAGTTCTACAAACACTCTTTCAGGACCAGCGTGTAAAAGACTGCTCCATACTGATGTGTCGACAGTGTGTGAAGCCTTTGGCAGCCTACTGCCTAAAATCACAGACAAGTAATCAACTGCAAAGGATTACCCAATAGGAACTGGCCTTTGTCTTGATTGGCAGGTGACAAAGCCTGTAGGACAAGAGGCATTGAGAATGTGTAATAAAATAAAATACGTGTGAAATAAAATCTGTAATAATAATACAATATTGGCATTGTATTTCATATAAACTTTTACTAATAATTAGATTATTTTTATTTAATTACGCATTTTTTCTGTATTTTTTGACTCATTTAGAGATATTGCTGTACTTCTGCGTGCGATTGTTTATTTTATAATTTACTATTTCATTTATTTAATTTTGGCACATATGGTATTCCATACAAACCAAAGGAATTTTTTGATAATTTCTTCAATAATGTGAAAATAAAGGTACCAACATGCAATTTCAAAGAACTGAAAGACTCAATGATAAATGACCAGGTAGTTCATGAACTTATAACAACATTTTGAGAATGAGACCACTGAGGGGCGGTGACCTGACTTTAAATTCAGCAATAAAATCTGTCATGCTAATGAGTCTTCTGCTTTGTGCACAAAAAAAATATTTGAAAAGGTGTTGCAGCTGCTTCACTCAAAAATTATTCTGGTGGATGCTGTAAATAAAGCAGGCTCAAGAGGGCAAACTGATACCAGGAATGAGGCAGCATTTGACTGCTAACTGTGGGAGCTCTCAGAGGCCATCCTCTAGCAACACTGGAAGCTGACTTAACAATGGCATTAAACAATGGTGGAGTTTGCAAAATGGAAATTTTTGGGAAAATATGTCTTTACAGACAGGAATCTTCAACCAAACTGGGGAAATATGGTGCTTGTGCCGGTTATGAGGTCCATGAGGCATAAGAGACAGGGGTAAAATAGCCCTCCACATGTTCTGTCGGGTAAACCTATATTTAAGTTCTTCTGCGCCAAAAAAAAAACTATAGTATCATCAGATGCCTCCAATGATGGTCTGGGAGTTGTTTTGTTATAAGAAAGTGAGGGGGCATGCTGGCCTATGGTATATCAAAAACTTCAACAGACAATGAATGCTATTATGCACAAATTGAAAAGTATCTGGGTATTTGGGTTTAAAAAACGTCATGTCTACATCTATGTACTGCCTAAAATTACCTTGGAAATAGACTCTTAGAAAACGCAAAAAAACTCTTTGTGATAGATCTCTATTCATACAACCCCTAATGATGAGACTACACTTTAATGATTTTGAGAGACACACACCCCAATAATAACCCAAATGGCATTGGAAAAGAACAAGAACAATTCTGCCTTCTTATCAAAAACAGTTATCTAAGAGGGACGTTCAAAAAGTTTCCACACTTTTTTTTAACTGTATTTATGAAGAATTTCAAAAAACAAATTATGTCACTTTTCTATATAGTCACCTTCCTTTGCGATGCAGTTTTCCCAGCTTTCTAATGCCCAATTACTATTCTTCCCACCTTAACCGTTTGCAATGAAAACACGAAAGTGTGGAAACTTTTTGAACATCCTTCATGGAATGATTTCAAATAATAAAAACAACAAACAATATAACAAGCAATTCAGAGTCAGCAAAATGGGTGGATTCAGTGGAAAATGGCACATGAAATGATGGACCAATGGTTGCCGATATTAAAATTAACGTTAATGATTATTGATATGCACACCAGAATGCTATGGGTTGACACATATCATGAACAATGCAGCCAGACAATAACATTTTATGTGGGAAATAAAATGTATTCGTAACATTCTGTTTCTTTTTTTAAATTTTGATCAAGTTGTTAGACAATGGTCAGTGTTTGAGATTAGCCCTAAGCTTGAATGAAGAAAAAGTAGAAACAAAATTACTTTGACTGTTGGATGGGGTAAATAGTATCATGATATACTGGGAGGTGTGGAAGAATACCCCCCCGAGGAAGACAGAACAAGTTTAATCAATTCGATTTTTATTCAGTCACAGATGAGTACCTGGATTCTGCATTGCAAAGCAGAAGAGCAAAGTTAAATTTTTCAAATGGCTTTTTATAATTTCTTTTTCCTCCCCTTTCCCCTTACATAATCAAAAAGCATAATATCATTTACTTAAGTATTTTATTTTATTATGCTAATGGCCCATCTGTTTTTATTTATTTTTACCTGTCAGATAGACCCTAAAGAAGGAAAGGTCATCTTCCATCCATCCATTATCCAACCCGCTATATCCTAACTACAGGGTCACGGGGGTCTGCTGGAGCCAATCCCAGCCAACACAGGGCGCAAGGCAGGAAACAAACACCAGGCAGGGTACCAGCCCACCACAGGGAAAGGTCATCTTTCCCGTGTCAAATAGACGCGTTCCTAAAGAAACTGGAAATTGTCCTCGGTCAGCTTACTACACCGTCTTATGACAGACGCCTGTATGAATAACCTGCTGTTATAGCAAAAACGGCTTTGTCAGCTATTAACCCTAAGTAGCTTGCAAGCAGTTCATTTTTCTTTCACAGAGGACAATGACCACGTTTTGCATTGTGGTTGTCCAAGGGAATGACAATCTTGGGGTACCAATCTTGTTGTTCAGTTTACTTCTAAGGTCCAACGAAAAGAGCACCCAAAGCCACAATAACAAACAAACAAATTCATAACAAACATAGATATTCAAGCACGATGTTGCGGGTGTTGGTACAGCTGTCTCTCGGCTCATGCATTCAGACCCCATTGACCCCAGCTTTGCTCTATAAATGATCATGCAAGAATGCATGTCAGCCTCTCTTTTGGATCAGGAAAAGGTATAAAGCACCAGAATCTGAGCAGGTGGCTTCTATCACCTGGCTTTTGCAATGACATGATTGCTAAATGGTATAAAACATATAGAATACTGAGGGATCAGCCAGTTACCATTCCAACAAGCCAGCTATTATACACATCGTCTTCCAGTGCTACTTTGCCTCATAACAAATGAATCACAGGTTGATCCATGGCAGTCTCATCTGCCATCGCAAATGACTTGTGCATTACCAAAAGCAGCTTCATTCTTGCTAGGTAACCCTCATTGCAATATGAGTGCAATAAGGTGCTCTGGTTACATTAGGAGAACTGGGCACTGTTGCAAATTGACTTTTTTATGTTGGCTAAAAAAATTGTTTCTTGTATGTACACTGTTGTGATGTGAGATTTTGCATATAACTTGATAAATGTTTTGTATGTCCTTATTTATAATTTAGGCAAACCAATGTAATTTAGAGGTATTCGTGTTTGCCCCCCTTTTACGACTGTCTCTTTGTAATTTTATGACAGGATTTGGGAGGATGTGTCTTAAACCAGTTTGATGAGTATTTATCTGCTAAAGTCTTTGAACCCCCTGCAAGGAAGCCAGGATGTTTAACATATGGTTTTGGGGCAGGAGATAAGATGATCTATTTCACCCATTGGTCTGAGGTATGACTGTCTGGTATGGCCGTAGGGGTTGGACAGAAAACCTATAAATTTGCTTGCTCAACCACATTCTCTCTCTCTAACCAACATATGATGAAGAAGCATCTCTCTTGCTAACCTGTGATGATGAAGACAACATAATGAAGAGCACAGCTCAGCAGCCATATTGAACAGACATGTGGCTGAAAGCTGAGCACCAATGATGCCTTAACTAGAGACATTTTAAGTAACTACAAGTCTGTGTGCCACCTGAATTACACATCACCATTTTATCAGGTTGTATGGCTGCCAATATTCAAATGTACTTTGCATTTTGTTATTATTTATGAATATTATCAGTAATACATTATTTTATGTGTAACTTAACTCACTGTTTGTCTTTTAACTACATCTAATTGCCTGAGGTTATAGATATAGAAGGGAAGGTGGGGAGAAGTTATATAAAATAATATCTTATAAACAGTAGTAAGTCTGTGAGTTTAGGCATTCTAAGGCTGTATATTAATAATACAATAGAGGAAAGTAGAGCAATACATATATTACTCTACCAAGATAAAACATACACCCATACCATACAAGATCTGAATTTAGTTCCACATCGGTCAGTTAATGGATTTCAGCACAGCAGGCATGATGGAGTGAAGTTTGGAAGAGATATTCCTGGGTTGTTGTCCAGTTCCCTGAGAAGTGACACCAGGTAGGCCGAATAAACTGACAAAAAAACAACAAAAGTTCTTCAGTTCAAATGTGCAGCATTGGCTCTCATAAAAGTATGTACATTGTTTTTGTCTTTTTTAAGGTTTAAGATGTTGGTCATCTCAACACACATTATAATAACAACTCAGTCATATCAATCATTACACACTTGAGTAGTTGTTTAGCTGGTTTGGCTGCATTTCCCCATTTGGCCAATGGTGTCAACAATTCCCAGTTTCTCTGAAATGTCTAGTACAGATGAAACAGAGTTGTTGTAAATATATGCAAGTTCTGATGTTGACTCAGTTGATCGAAGTGCTTTGTGGGACATCCTGAGGTGTGTTCTGCTCCTACTCTGTTCAATGCTTGTATGGACTGGGTGTTGGGCAAAGTCGTGGGGTCCAGCGGCTGTGGGGCATCTGTTGGTGAAGAAAGATTCACAGATCTTGACTTTGCTGACAATGCTGTGATCCTCATGGAGTCGATGGAGGCTCTGATCAGAGTGCTCGAGAGACTGAGTGAGGAGTCTGAGTGCCTGGGCTTGTGAGTGTCCTGATAAAAACCAACATACAGGCCTTTAATGACCTTTTGGGCACAGCCATCAGCAGTGTGTCTGTCTGCAGAGGGAATGTCGACCTTGTCGAGAGGTTTACTTACCTTGGCACTGACATTCATGTCTCTGGTGACTCTTCCTATGAAGTTAGTAGATGGATTGGGAGAGCATGGGGGGTCATGAGGTCGCTGGAAAGGGGTGTGTGGCACTCATGATATCTATGCAAAATGACGAAGGTCCAAGACTTTAGATTCCATTGATTGCAAGATATGGGCACTATCCAGTAACCTGAGACAAAGTCTGGACTCTGCCTCTTTAGAGAATACTTGGGAACCACTGGTTTGACTTTGTGTTGAATGAGCGATTGATCACAGAGTCCCCATTGAGGCATGTTACCTGCATTGTGAAGAAGCATCAGTTATGGCACTTATGGCTATGTGGCACGGTTCCTTGAGTGTGATTCGACTTGCAGGATGCCCATGTAACAATTGGCTGCGGCAGATAGATGGTCATTTCCAGAGGGTGAGACTGATCTGCGTGTCTGCCTGGGGAGTTGCCAACTGTGATCCTGAGCTATTTCGTTGTGTGGTTGGTACGGCAATGTGCTATATCAGTGCATGCTCCCAAACCTGACCTGTCCTAACTTGTCAAGTTTTCTTTAATAAATCCTGAATTTTGTGCAGAAAGCTCCATATACACATAAATGTGGATATGCAAGCTTTATAATATGACCCCAGGTGATCAACGACAAACAGAAAAGGCAACAAGTGATATGCACTCCACATTGTTCCTCACAGTACGCTTCAGAACCCGATATTTGGCATTGAAGAAGTCTTTTGTGGTTGGGAAGTTTTCTTTATTACTTTTAGGTAAGCAGATTGTTAAAGTTAAAAAAAAATACAAAAATAAAAAACAACCAACACGTGCATAGATTTATGCAGTACATTGAGAGCAACAAATATACAGACACACTACCAACAAAGCTCTACTGTATTCCACAGTTCCCTGCTTAAAAACGTAGCCCCCATATTTCTGTTGATTTACACCACAAACCAATTCATCTCTCAGACTTGCATTGTGGCAACTGCTGATGTTCAAGCTATGAACCCCAACATCTGGATTACAACAGCCTTCAGTAGTAAACTCTTATTAGCTTGACCTATTAGGAGACCCCTGGCCTTGACCAAGCAGACACTGCCTCTGAACACTGAAAACCGAGTGCCTCCTGGTGACAAGAGCTGAGCTGTCTACTCAGTCCCCACCATCCAGTGCAGCACCACACCACAGCTCCCAGTTATCGACTTTAGTCATGGTTTAAAGTACAGTGTTTTGATATTAAAAATCGTACCCTAGGGTGGAATCAACTTTATATTTGGAGGTTGGATCCTGGTTGCCCTTTACCTTCCTTTGGGCAAACATAGATAAACATTTTGTCTACAGACAAGGTAAGTATCAATTAAAGATCAACTGGGATTACACCGAGTGTCAAGGGAGCCTCCTTTGGAGCTTGGACATTTCTGGGAGAGCTTGTAAAAGGGTAACAGCTGGTGCATCCCTACAGTGAAATGTACATAGGCTGACACTAATCAACCAAACTATGACTTAAAGTTAACTCAATCTACTTTAACCCGATCTGCTTTTATCTTTATAATCACTATAATCAACAGCAGGGACACGGAAACTGGTCAGAACTGATGGAATTATGAATGTAGTCAAATAAGAAATGTTCTTTGTAAAAAATTTTCTCCAGATTAGATGTGACCTCGGACTGGGGTGATAGATTACCTTTCAGCATAACTGTGACCCAATGCTTTGAAACAAGTCTATGACAGTCCTTGAGTGGCCAAGCCAAAGCCCAGACTTAAACCCCAAAGAACATCTGTGGAGAGGCCTGAACATGGCAGATTACACACACTTCCCATCCAGTCTAACAGAGCTTAATAGAATCTACCAGGAAGAACAGCATCAATAGCCCAAATGTAGGTGTGCAAAGCTTGTAGAGACTTACTCAAGATGAGGCACTCAATAAATTTCTAACCTGCTTATTCCTGAACGGGGCCATGAGAGATGCTGTAGCCTATCACAACCAACATAAGGGTGCAAGAAAGGATTAAACCTTAGACAAGTGCCAGTCCATTGCGGGGCTTACACACACACACACACATACCAAACACAAACTACGGCCAATTTAGCAGAGCTAGTTTATTTTAAAATACTTCCATTACCATTAGAGAAAACAGACAAATCTCAACGAGGTCTGCTAAAATTGCTTTTAACGCTTATAAGCAAAATAGCAAATGTTTACAGACTGTCTTACCGGTTAGTGTATCTCTTCGAACAGCTGTCGTTGTGCAGCAAATACTTCACAAGTCGATGTGCACACCTCACCTGTTTGTCAAACTCCGTCGACTTGAGTTAGCCCGCCTACTCCCTGTTAAAACACCGACGCGCCCCCCAGGTTAGTCCCGGTGCAATGACACGCCCATTCGTATTTTCCAGGTCCAATCAAAGCGCTGAAATGTGACCTGAAAATATAAAGGCGCACAGGCAACGCTTTTGACGGTGGCAAATGTATGGCGTTATTTCAGTGCCACTATTCTGAGCACACGTAAAAAATATTGGCGCGCGTAAAAAGATTGCAAGTGCAAGTGTTGCATTTTGAAGAGAAATTTATTTTGAGCGTACAAAAGCTGAATTTGAGTGAACAAAATTCATTGCTGCGTGCAAAAAATGTATTTCAGTGTTTGCGCTTATCCATATAAACACACACAATAGCACCCCCTCTCGCTCAGTTTTTTCATTTGCGCTTGCTCGCAATGTGTTGCTTGCGCTCACAACATTCTCTGCTGCGAGCGCTCAACTCTCTGTACACCGTTATAAGTGTGCCACAAAACCAACCAATCACAGACTTGGTTTCAAAAATTCTGATTGGCTCTTACGGTCTCCAATCAGCTCGCTAGCTGCTGCATTCCGGAAACAGTCAGTTGGCATGGTTGTATAATGCAACTACATTATACTACACCAACGATAGTCTTAACAAATAATATATTTTAAAATAAAATAATTAAAGATATTATCCGCAAATTGGGGTTTAATTGAGTTTAGCTGGATTTAGCTACATTTCGGACTGTTTCCGGAATGCAGCAGCTAGCGAGCTGATTGGAGACCGTAAGAGCCAATCAGAATTTTTGAAACCAAGTCTGTGATTGGTTGGTTTTGTGGCACACTTATAACGGTGTACAGAGAGTTGAGCGCTTGCAGCAGAGAATGTTGTGAGCGCAAGCAACACATTGCGAGCAAGCGCAAATGAAAAAACTGAGCGAGAGGGGGTGCTATTGTGTGTGTGTATATGGATAAGTGCAAACACTGAAATACATTTTTTGCACGCAGCAATGAATTTTGTTCACTCAAATTCAGCTTTTGTACGCTCAAAATAAATTTCTCCTCAAAATGCAACACTTGCACTTGCAATATTTTTTTACGTGCGCTCAGAATAGTGGCACTGAAATAACGCCATACAAATGTGTCACTTTTACGGAAGAGGACAACGGATTGCTTGTCGCTACCTCAAAGCTCCAAGGAGTAATTTCGAATCTCTCCCTGGCACTGCCTGGAACGTTCTATGTGTATGTGTGGGGACAAAATCGACAAAAATTATTTAGACAGATGAAAAGTAGAACATGCTGGTTACCAGTTCACATTATTTCAGTGCACAGCGCCAGCTCATGATAGCAAGAAACAGAAACAAAAAAAGAAAGGCCAGCAGTGTGTCTGTTAAAAAATAGACGAGTCTTAACGATTAACGAGCGACTTTATGATGCACGTACTTAAAAGTACGAGCTGCTTTCGCGCGCTGTTTAGCTGTCGCTTTACGAACGAGAATAAAGCACTGCTTAGCTAACCACAAGTCGATTGAGAAATCATTCAACTGGCAGTACTTTCATTATAACAAGACGCTAAAATCTTCCCTTACAAAGACAAAAAAAAGTTGTGAAAAGTAATATGAAGTAAACATAATGTAATGAACTGGTCCAGTCACATGGCCCTCTGAATCCCCATCCCGATCATTACAATAACATCATAATGCAATTGTACGAAAGATCCCCTGTTAAGCTGCAGTCGTTTCCTGATTTCATAGAAAAGGCGCTACGCAAGTAAAAATGTATTATTATTATTATTATTATTATTATTATTATTATTATTATTATTATTATTATTATTATCCATCCATCATCCAACCCGCTATATTCTAACTACAGGCTCACGGGGGCCAAGCCCAGCCAACACAGGGCGCAAGGCAGAAAACGAACCCCTGGCAGGGCGACAGCCAACCGCAGGGCACACACACACACACACAGCAAGCACACACTAGAGACAATTTTGAATCGCCAGTGCACTTAAACTGCATGTCTTTGGACTGTGGGAGGAAACTGGAGTAGCCGGGGGAAACCCACGCAAACACGGGGAGAACATGTAAACTCCCCGCAGGAAGGACCCGAGAAGTGAATTAACTGCGAGGCGGCAGCGCAACCCATTGTGCCACCGTGCCGCCCATCATCATCATTATTATTATTATTATTATTATTATTATTAATAATAATAATAATAATAACCCTGAATATCCTCAACAGGTTACTGTGCAGCCAATTATAATCTTTTAGTATAAGCTCTCAGTTTGTAAAGTCCTAAAGAGATTGGCCCAACCACTTTTGCCTTCTTTGAGTAGATATCCGCCCCAAAGTTGTTGCATCAGCCAACTCTGGAGGAATGACCGACTGGTGGCATCTTCTCTTAAGCTGTTTACAGTTAATCGTTACGAGAAACCTCTTGAAAAAAAATCTCATCTGCAGCAAGATCCATCATATCTCATTTATTCCATTCCAACAACGACTCTGATGATCTTGGTGTAATCAACTTCTTGAAGATATGAGAAGCATGGATTTCTATTTTTAATAAATAATTATTTAGACATCTGCTCTTCCTGACTGTTCCTATCGGACAAATTGTGGCGACTGCACTTTCTGCAAAGTTTAGTATAATTATTTAACAGCTCTGTAACAGCAATAATATTTGACAAACGTATAAATAAGAAAAAATCGAAGACGAATACGCATTTTTTTTTTTTTGCAACGAGCACAAAATGCGTAACATACGTTATAAAAAAAAACCCCAAAACGTTATTTTACGTAACTACGTAACACCTGAGTTACGTTGTTTATTAAGGCACGTAGTACTCCTCCCGATCGGCGAAAAAAAAGCGAGATGGCAAAGGAGACTTGGGTTCAAATCCAGGTTGCTTCCCTTGGAGTTTGCATTTTCTCCTCGTCTGAGTTTCATCGGCTGCTGTGATTGCCATCCACAGTCCATAGACATGCAAGGCGAACTGGTGTTGCTAAATTGGCTCGAATGTGTGTGTGTTCATCTGATATGAACTGGCGACCTGTCCCTGTGCCCGATGACTGCTGGGATATGCCCAACCCTGAGTAAGCCGATAAGGAAGACGCTCTGATGGGTGGAAGCGATACTACTCAAAAATGAACAATTGGGATGTTCACTTTATGCATTTAATTTAAGTTACTTTAACTTAAAAATCAAATTTTGAATAACCCCTTCTAGTTACATTGACTTAAATTGGTTAGATCTTTCACTAATCGATGTTCAATTTGTGCTTTCCCATAGTTTTCAAAGACTGATTTTGCTGGATTGCAAAAGTCTGATCCAGTCATTGGCAAGTGTTTGAAAATTTTTAAATAGAGAGACGCACTCTGTCCCAGAGGAGAGACAATGGTGATGGACAATAGATAGATAGATAGATAGATAGATAGATAGATAGATAGATAGATAGATAGATAGATATGTCATTTTCCAACCCGCTATATCCTGTCACAGGGTCACGGGGGTCTGCTGGAGCCAATCCCAGCCAGCACAGGGCTCAAGGCAGGAACAAACCCTGGGCAGGGCACCAGCCCACTGCAGGAGAGGAAGGAGAGTTTTTAAAAGATTAGATTTTTTAAGTACTGAAAATGTAGAAACTACTACATCTATTGTAAATATCAAGTTTTAACATTTTTAAAAACTGTGTCAAGCATTAATTTTAAATATTTAAAAACAAAAATATTTGTAAAAAGTACCTTTTTTTAATGTACAAAACAAAAAGTAATTTAAGTAATTTCCTTCGGGATTAATAAAGCTTTTCTGATTCTGAAGACATGTCCATTAATATGACTCCATGTCGAAGGCTCCTGCTAGCTTCCATGTATTCCCTCTATGAGTTCCTTAATCTGCTTTCTCCATTTCAGACTTGGAGGGCACAACATCATAATTTAATAGAACTGGGCATAAGGTATATGCCAGCATGTTCATCCATCATTTTGTGGGACACGTCCACAGTATATTAACTGACACCAGGCTACAGTTGCTGATTAATCTGAGGCCATGTCATTAAAATACAGGAATAAAAAGAGAGCAAGCACAGGGAGAACAGACAGAGTCTATAGAAAAGATGTCCTTCCCAAAACACAGAATTTATAGTGGAAACTATAACTGCTGTGCAACCATGCATCCATTTACTAGGTTCCATTAAGTTTAAACGGTGTAGTTAATATTTTAAACAATTATCTTGAAATTTCTATAAGTACAAGCTCTACAACTATATTATTATATACAGTATCTACTAGGCGGCTTTTCCCCCTGCCCGCTTCGCTTGCCAACCACCATCAACAGTCTGCAATACGCACCAGCCACTTTGTGTCTCTGCCGCTCGCGTAAGTGGATTTCACTTTCACCAAACAACAAATCTTTTAATTCTCGCGGATACGCCTCTTTATTGGAAAGAAACACTACTTTTCCCTGATGGCAATACGAATTAGACAATCTACAAGTCTCTGACAAAGTTTAAATCTAAACCAAGTAATAATTTCCTTTTGTTATTGCTAATGCAATCTTTACTGTCATTTGCTTGAGACTTTCGAATTTTAGTACTTTCATTATCTCTCCTCTGCATGTGTATCGCACCAATGTTTTTGAATTCTTTATAACGTTCTACTTTGTTGTCTACTCTTTGTCTTTTATTTCTGGCCCCAGGCATGGTTAGATCTCTTTGCACAAAGCCTTGTCTCATGGGACATGAAAGTATCTCTCTGAAAAAGTCACGTCTCATCCCTGGCTAAAAAGTCTCATCTTGTCCAAAGATTTTTTTATTATAATAGAGAGATATAAATATATAAAAAGTAACAAATATGAGAATAATGTAGACATCCTCTGTCTATAGGACTGCTGTACCTAATTAATAATGTAACATTTGTAACCTGCTTTAAAGTCAGGGGAGTTAGGGGTGTGTCACAGCTTTGACACATCCACATTGTGTGTCAAATGACAAGGCAGGACTCAGCCATGTGGTGTCAGTCCATTGTAGTGCCCGCTTATGTACACAGGCACCCACACATGAGACCAATTCTGAATCACCATTCAGCCTAGCGGGCATTACACTGAGGATGTGAGAGATAAACACACATATGTGGAGAACTACACTCTCCACAAGGACAGCAAAAAGGTGTATGCAGGAAACGAGATCTGTGAGGCAGCAGGGCCAACGCCTGTGCCCCTGTGTACCAACTTATTGTATTGTACACTTTGAAAATAAAAGGCTGAGTTCTATCAGAAGGATGCATCTCAGAAAAATAGATTATTGAGGGAAACACTGTAAAAATCCACCATTAGGTTGGGCCATCACGCGTTCGTAACCATAGAATATCATTCAAAAGATAAAGCGCATTTCTGTATATGACTGTAAATATTGAAGAGGGCGGGGCCTGCTAGAGGCGGCCGCGGTGAAACGAAAGCAGGTGACTGTATTTAGAGGTACTTTAAAGAAGTGAAAGTATACGCGGAGAACACCAGGGTTATACATAACTTGTAACGCAAGAGACTTTCAGCAGATGACAAGTTTTATATTTTCTTCATTTTAAGGTAAGGACCAGCGACAGCCTAGTAACAATAAACTGGATGAATGTTACTGTAAAAAATAAAAATAAAAGCCGGGTTAATGACCTTATGGTAAGAACGTTTGCCGTTTTGGACTTTGTTGTAGAAGTTTTTAGAGCGCAGAGCTTTAAGCTTATCAGCACTTGACAGAAATGAGAATTTCCTGCCGAAGTATGTAGTTGTCTTCCCCTCTAAATATGAGGGGCAAAGTGGAGCAGACTTAGGCAAAGGATGGTAAATCAAGCAAGTAACCACCCAAATAACAAACAGACTATTTTTAAAAAGTGCGCTTCACAATGTAATCCAGTCTGTTCTGTGTGTTTCTTTCCTTTTTTTTTCTCAACAACTAAACGTCGCACAATGTCAAGGTGACGAACACAACTGTGTATTATTGTTTGTAGGAAACAAAGCCGACCCAGGAGCCACGCGTCACTCCCAAGAGCTCATCGCCGGGCGACAATAACCTTTAGCTCCTCGCTGACGTTCTGTAGTTCTGTCGCACGGGCGGTAAAGATGACATTATTGAGTCTGTCAGTTAAATGTATGTAGAAACGAATTTAAAACAGCGCTGTTTAAATGTCTTTAGTGTTATACGTGCTCACTGTTCCGATATGTGACATGACGGTGCTATACGATCATGTCATTTTCCTACTGTATCTTTTTAAAAAGCAGAAACGTTTGCACACTTGCTTAACGGGTTTTTCTGCCATAGGCTAGGGCGACTTAATTAATTTAAATTCAATTAAAGAAAGCAAGTATGCAAATTTATTTATTTATTTATAATAACAGAGTTTTACTCTGTTGTCTATCAATGAATATTTAACCGTCACGACGAGTATACCCTATTATTCAAAAAATGTGACAAGCAAATATGAGTGATATCAAAGTCTGATCCAGCATTTCACTGAACCTTGAAAATGAAAATGCTGGAGACTCCAAAGTGGCTGAGTCTGAGTGTGAATTAATGCCCCCTGCAGAGACAAACTGGTTCCACAGTAGTTTTTGGATCCTTCCTTGCACCTTAGACTACTGGAGTAGTTTCTGGTTCCCTAAAAGTTCCTGTTTCTGTGTAGACTTTTCCCTAAAAGCTTTAAAATTTTTGATGAGAAAAGGCATTTCTCCAGAGCAACACTGGGTTGACTTTTGAAGGTTCACAAAGTGTTACTGCCTACTACCATAAAGTTCAGTAATCTCAGAAATGGTTTAGACGGAAGCACTCTGGCACAGTTGTTAGTATTTCTTAAACGGAGATTTGTTTCCCTCTCTATAGTTTGCAAGCATTGTGATTAGCTCTTGCTCATCTTCACGCTTTTATGCTGGCATCACACTATGTGATTTTACCAGCAATTTTCAGTTGAAGCCTTCATTTACATTTTCAAGTAAAAGCCAGCCATGTAGTGTGGCATTCCCAGCAATTCAGCCATATCACTTATTTTTTCTATTAGATATGATTTTCACTATTTGATTAATTTATTGAACGATTTATATTTTTGTTAACTGTTAGCTTTTGCACTTACCACTCTTAGAAAGCATTTTAATTAAAGCCTCTTGATCTGTGACCCAGTCCCATTGTTACTTTTGTACAAGTATGCATTATTAAGAGTATTACTCTGAAACATGGAGTGGCACAGTAACACAGTGGTAGCGCTGCTGCCTCACAGTAAGAAGTCCAGGGTTCACGTCCCAGGTCCTTTCTACATGTTATTATCTTAAAATGGATAGTAATATCTTCGCCTGGTATCTAATGTTCTTGAATTATAACAAAAAGATTAATATAACCTGCAGAAACTTGGGATTTTCTCTAAATTTGACTATGCAGCTCACCTACATTATGATTTCTCTTGATTGAAAAATCGCACCTTTACCACTCACACAAAGCCACTCTCCTTTTTCCCTTCTGAAGGTGTCCAGTCTGAATCCTGCTTTATTAGGAACAGCTCTTCCACCTCTACTTCTGTAGGAAAACCCAGAACTGCCGAAATACATTCTCACTTGTGTATGGGGATTTAGCCTGCACTTGTTTAACTTTTCTGGAGTTTGAATTTTAGCTATGCTCACCAATAAGCCTGAGCCACCTAACAACACCTACTTTGTGGCTATTCGGTTGCTTTCAAACAGGTGTGGAGGTGTGGAGTGTGTTACTTGGCCAATGTACTACCTGATGTGACTTTTCGTTCAGGCCCTGTTCCACCTCCAATATCAGTTCATCAGAGGACTACTATCAGTGATGAACTGTTGTATGGAGCAATCAATCTTTTATTAGGCGTAAGCACTATAAATCCTTTCAGATAGGCCAGTTTACATATTCTCTTCTTGTGTCAGCATGTGTATGTGCGAGTGCTTGTGCCTAAAAAAAAGGCCATCCTGTCAAAATAAGAGAATCTCTTACCTTGTTGACGTGAATCATCTTTAAATGAAATGCTGCCAATAAGGAATAATAGAAATCACTGTGCTGCTTTCTATCTATGATGAACTAAAGTTTTATAGGGTGAAAAAAATTATCGCCCCTGACAGATACACTTAATCAGTAGTGTGTGCGACCCATGATTTGTGAGTTTGAGTGTGTGTGTGTGTGTGCGTGGTTTTTCAGTTTTACTATAAAAACAGTTAGATATCAGTTATTTGTGAAGCAGGAATATTTTAGTTATTGACAGCCGACACCTGCCGTAGCATAAGTGTAAGAATAGGAACGGAAAACGGTGAGATCAAGAAGAAATGTCACAGTGAGAGTGCATTGCCTTCGTCAACCATTTGTGTCAAGAAATAACCCACTGATAGGAAAAGTCAGTCGGCAGATCCCAGAATACAGATGACGTTGTTCAAAAACCCGTCAACAGAGAACATATTGTCGTTCATTTTATAATAAAGGCTTAGGAAACAACTGTCGCAGTATAACGAAAATAGCAAGGTGTATGGGAGGTCGCAGGCAGCGTGGGGGAGGGTTTGTAAGAGGACGAATAAGAATTGAGAAATGCTGTGTCGGCTGTGTGTGGGTGGGACCAGTTTTGAGGTGGAAGCAGGACAAACCAGAAGAGAAATATATATAAGAGATTATATTAATTGACTTATATTCTTGTTAACTGTTAGCTTTTCCCTTTAGCACTCTTAGAAAGCATTTAATTAAAGCCTCTTGGTCTGTGACCCAGTCCCACTATTATTTTTTCACACATTTAGGTTTTGATAAGATAATCATAGTGTAGCAGGATTCTGACTCCAAGAGTCCATTTATCAGTAATTTGCAAGGACATGAGAAATCCCCACTAATCCTGCACTTCTGTAATTAAGTGTGTACTTAAAAAGCGTAATCAACATCTGTAATTCAGTTATTTCCTTCTGGATATTATGGTATCTCCAAGTGAGTGTCAGTAATAAGGGTATTTTTCCCATCATGAACAGGGTCCATGAATTAGACTTTAACATGCACTCCGACTTATCACTATCCTGATTTGGCAGAAAAACAGATATCTAGTTTCTAGAGTTAAACCGGGGAGATGCGTGCAAAAGGCAAAAAAAATAAAATGAAGTGAATGAAACCCAGACGAGAGGCAAAAATCACAGTCAATAATCGGGAAAGAAGTTGAAAACCAGGTAAGACATGAAAAACAATCACAAAGAGAATACATAAAGTTTTAGAAGATTTTTTCTGCTGATCAGATAAAGCTTATGCAAAGTATGAACTTTTATCCCGTTTGCTGAATAATTCATGGTCACGACCCTGGAGACCACATCCCTAGAAATGCGATCCTGACAATAGTACCCAAAAATGGCTTCCATAACAGTAAAAGGCTATAATATCTCCAGTTTCAGCCACAACAAAATCAAACCAGTTTGAATTTATCATGATTCATTGGGATCCTTAGAGATGACAACTGTTCTGAACCATATAAAAAGAAAAGAGGCTTGGCTGTCCAGTGTTTCATGTTTGCTGTGTCACTAGAGAATGAAAGAAAGTAAATGACAGGATGAGGCCACAGCAGAGCTCACCAAATCTGGAAAACATTCATACAGCCACCAGTGCTGTCAAAAAGCACTGGTAAGTGGAAATCTGAAACTGCGCTTAAACATCACATAATTGTCGTCTCCTGTGAATGTATTATCTGACTTCCTCAAGGCAGTAGGTTCCAGTAACTGTCATGTTTAACTCTGCCATACTCTCCGAATTAAAGCCAAGTAGTATGCCACTGACCTAAGCTGAATACCATCTAAACATGTCTGACTGATGTGTAACTTATTAAATGACCACCTGTGGCCAGTATGAGCAACTCAGTGGATTCAGCATCCTGGGCACTAGTAATCCACATATTCTTCCTGTTTCTGTGTGGACTTTTCTCCAGGTACTCCAGTTTTCCTGCCATCAGGATTACACTGGAGCTCCAACTTAGTCTTTTGTGTTGATTCATTTTCAGTGTTTTGCTTTTTTATGTTAATTGCTTGACTAGGTGTTCATCTGAGTTGTTTATTTTGTTTGAAATTCAAATGTTATTCATAATGTTTTGTGTTATATGTGTTGTAATGTGTATTTTGTAATAATTATTTTGCTGACTTTTTGTTTTTTAGCATTGAAGCCTACGGAGGCAGGTCCTATTATTCCTGCAGGTCAGCTGTCCTTAGGGGAGACACCTAGGCAGGCCTTGAGCTCCAGTCTGATTTCTCAGGCATGGTGTTTCTCTCTCTTTGTCTGCAGCTGAATGAAAAGGTGCTTAATAACTGTTGTATTTAAGGTGATACTTAGCTCTAGTTTAGTCTTTGAGGAAAGGTGAAATACTTTTAGAATTACTGGGAATTTCTTTTCTTAATGTTCTGCGTAATTAAATCATTTTTGCTTTCTAAAATTTACAGTTAAAGATGTTATGCTGTATAATTTATTCTTAGGACTAATTCTGGTAGATATTTTAAAATTATTATTTATTTATTTGTTTATTTATTTATATTAATATTATTATTGCAGTAGTTCCCAAATATCTGCAGGTGGCATGTTCCCAGATGTACCACTGATGCTGAGAACTGTATATAGTAGCGAACCCTACATATAAGTCATATTTAATTTACAAAGATATCTATGATATTTAATTAATACATTATGCACAATATGACATTACATACATCAAATAATAATAAAATACATTGTACTTTATTATACTCTCGCTCTCTTTTTCTTTCCCTCTCAAATGTCAGTGCTCAGAAACGGACCCCACATGCTGCAGGTGCATGCTGGGTTTTCGCCACATGCTGCACACAGAATGCAGCAATGCAAACACAGCACCATATATCCAAAGTGGTGAAATGTTTGCTCAGAATTGTGTGCAATTTGAAAATGATGAATTCTTTAACTCTAGAATTTTCTATTTAATATTTTGAGGCTACTGTAAACCACAAAAAACTAAAACCGCAGAAATCGAATCCACGGATATGAGGATTCTGTAGTATTGTTACTGTTTGTTGATGTTGCTGTTATTATTGTCTGTTGCTTAAGAAATATCTTTATTTACTGTAATAAGGTTCTTTAGGCTGATCCTCCAGCTAGGACGTTGGACATCTCTGGGTCCACAATCCTTGAGGTTGATCCTCCGATTAGTTGTGAACCACCCAATCTCACTGAGATTTCACAGGTGGTGAACCAGCTGAGAGGGTGGAAAGGCTGCAGGGATCTGTAGTATCCGGGGTGAATGTCTCCAGGCTGGTGGTAAGGCTATCCTCCTGGCATTGCAAGCAATCTTTGCTTCCATTTGGTAGACTGGCATCATCCCAACTGACTGGAAAATGGAACTTGTTGTCCCTATCTGGAAAGGGAAGGGTGATTGCCTGGATTGCAACAACTACAGGGGGATAACACTGCTCTCGGTGCCGGGTAAGGTCCTTGCTAGGGTCGTCCTCAATAGGATCCGTGATCATCTTGCTCACTTACCAGTGACCGGAGCAGTCCAGTTTTACGCCTAAGAAGTTTACCATTGACCACATCCTGGCACTGAGGGTTCTCATGGAGCGTAAACGTAAATATCAGTAGAGTTTCTTTGCAGCCTTTGTTGATTTTCGTAAAGCATTCAACTCAGTTGATTGAGCTGCCCTGTGGGACATCCTAAGGGTTTGCAGGATCCCCTCGAGGTTGCTGGATATCATGGCTGGCCTGTACACTGGTACAGTGAGTGCTGTGCAGAGTGGAGGCAGAACCTCTCTGTTTTTCCCAGTTGATTCTGGGGTTCGTCTGGGGTGTGTTTTTGCTCCTACTCTGTTCAATACTTGTATGGAATGGGTATTGGGCAAGGTCATGGGATCCAGCGGCTGTGGGGCATCTGTTGGTGAAGAAAGATTCACGGATCTTGACTTTGCTGACGATGCGGTGATCTTCGCGGAGTCAATGGAGGCTCTGATCAGGGAGCTCGAGAGACTGAGTGAGGTGTCTGAGTGTCTGGGCTTGCAAGTGTCCTGTATAAAAACCAAGATCCAGGCCTTTAATAACCTCTTGGGCACAGCCATCAGCAGTGTGTATGCCTGCAGAGAGAATACTGACCTTGTCAAGAGGTTTACTTACCTTGGTAGTTACATTCATGTCTCTGGTGACTCTTCCTATGAAGTCAGTGGACAGATTGGGAGAGCATGGGGGGTCATGAGGTTACTGGAAAGGGGTGTGTGGCGCTCCCGATATCTATGCAAAAGGACGAAGGTCCAAGTCTTTAGAGTCCTGGTGCTTCCTGTCTTGCTATATGGTTGGGAATCATGGACGCTGTCCAGTGACCTGAGACAAAGACTGAACTCCTTTGGTACTGTGTCTCTCCGGAAAATCCTTGGGTACCGTTGGTCTGACTTTGTGTCAAATGAGCGGCTGCTCATGGAGTCCCGAATGAGGCACATTATCTTCATTTTGAGGGAGCGTCAGTTAGGGCACTAAGGCCATTGACACAATTCCCCGAGGGTGATCCGGCTCGTAAGATCCTCGTTGTTGGGGATCCGAGTGGCTGGATCAGGCCAAGGGGTCGCCCACGTAACACCTGACTGCGGCAGATAGAGGGTCATTTCCGGAGGGTTGGACTGGACCACGTGTCTGCCTGGGGGGTTGCAAACCGGGATCCCGGGACCAGTGCATGCTCCCCAACTTGACTTGATTTGACTGTAATAAATCATGGTGCTTCCCTTGTGTCCATAGCTGTTTAGACACATGGTCATAGAACTGAAAATGAAACATGCTTTTATCACTAAAATGCTTGTTATATGTCCCAAAATCCAAATTTTTAAACTTGACATTTTCTGTGGAACACTGGATGTGGTGATGCTTCATTTCAGGAGTCAACATTTTATAAATCTAATGTGCAGTGAACCTAATTCACTATCGTTCTACTACCTTATGCACCATCACTTTTTAATTCCCCATTATGATTTGATTCACTGCAGCAACATTTTCTTCTATGGTCAGTGTCAAATGGGCTGAGCAGACGTTGGGTAATCCTTGAAAGACAATTTATTACTTGAGATGGAAAATCACTAGACAGAGATGAAACAAATCAGCCCAGAGGAGAGACAAGCCATAAAAATTTTCATTATTTGATGGCAGGTTTGGTACATTTAATTCCAGATGCCTACATTTAATATGTGTTATTAAAAATGGCTTCCACTAGAAGGGTTTTTGATTCTCCATCTCTGCAGATTGTTTTATAATATGAAGTCTGTAATTCTAAACTTTTATGTTTGGACTTTTAGAAAATTTGAAACATGTACAAAAACACCAAGAATGTTAACGGAGACCCAAACCTGGAGGTAAGGTTTTGTTTGTTTAGATAGTAAATATTTAAAATTGTAAATGACAAACAATTTTCAAGCAAGGTTATACATTCTACATGGCTGGTCATCTTGATTCTTTAATTACGATGCTCTTTATTTTATTGTATACTTTAGTCATAAATTTCCTTCACTCTTTCACAATCAGAAGGGTTAATGCTCTGATATTCTGTATTTGAAAGCAATACGTCCATCTGTTTCCAACAAAAGGGTATTCATAAAGAGCGCTGCAAGTTCATCACGACACATTCATTTCTCAAATCTCTCCTTCCTATGATGATTTTTCCAGCCTGCACAAGTTAGATTGTGAAAAGAAAAGGACATCTCAGGAGACACTGCATTTCTATATGTGTATTGTGAGGTGGTACACATTGCCTGTCAGCCAGGGTCTTTTGTCTCAAGGCTATTGCTAGTCTGAAAACACCCACACACTCTTTAACACAGGCAGGGAAGGACAAAACAGAGAAAAGCAAATGTAGTCGCAAATCAGTTTCTTAGTGAGCCTGAATATTACTGATTAAATGGAAGAGCTTGACTCTGTTAGGTTAAGAACATCCAGGAGTGAACAAGAGAGAAAAACAGAATTAGATAGATAGATAGATAGATAGATAGATAGATAGATAGATAGATAGATAGATAGATAGATAGATAGATAGATAGATAGATAGATAGATAGATAGATTAGTTTGCTGTAGATTTGATTTTAAATTTATAAATTTGCCACTTTTGCCTATCAATGAATACTTGATAATCTAAAGTGAAAACACACTTTCAGAAATGTTTGCAAATTTCGTAAAAATCCAAAACTTTGTTCTGTAATAAAAGCATATACTATAAATGCTTTTCTGTGGAAATCCAGATGGTGTTCAGGTTGTCCTGTTGGCTTCACCGATTCTTGAGATGTGTCTCTAATTTGATTGGAGTCCGCCTGTGGACATCACTTACTTAGAAAGGCACACATATATCTGTGTATAGAGGGTCCCTCAGTTCACACTGCACATCAGGACAAAAACCAAGCCATGGAGTCCAGAGATCTCTCTCTAGAAATTCGGGATCAAATTGTGATTAGGAATAAATCTGGACAAGGGGATTAAACAATTTCTAAAGCTTTGCGTGCTCCCAGGAGCAGAGGGGCCTTAATAATCATGAAATAGAAGAAGTTTGAATCCTATGCCTCCTATGTTTTTCCAAGAATATCCATATAAAGTACAAACAAGTGTATAGGTGTGTGTATATACCTACACAGTATACATGTATATAAAATAAAAAATGTATATTGTGTAGATAACTTAAGGGTGAGTGTTTACAAAACATTCCGTTACATTGTTATAATAGCAGATACAAAGTAGATTTAATAATAAATTGATAAGCTGAATCTGAAGATTTTTTCTTGAGTAGGTTAGATGTGCCTCACTCAAGTAATTTGCCTTACACTCTGAATAAGAGGCCAGCTTAGTGGTGAAATGGCTACATTTATAACATTATTGCTCTCTCCTGTATTAATAAAAAGGCTTGCAGTGATGTCTGTGAAGCTCATTCTCCCCTACCCCAAACCCGTACTGTACATGTTTTCAATGTTTCATGGATTCAGTTGCTCAGCAAGCTATCCAGTTCATTCATGTTGGATTAAACAACAATTTATGAAGCCACAGTAAACTTGGAAATGAAATCCAAAGAAGCAGCATTCATGGTTCCAGTCCAGCAATTGTTTATTGCAATTATGGAATCAATCAGACACAAAAAGAACAGCGTTTGTGCTAAGTGTCACATCTTCTTCTTCTTCTTCTCTGTAGGAAGAGGCCCTTTTACAAGACAGCAGCTATTTCTACAGGCCGCAGGTTTGTTTGTTTTTTATTCCTCATTTTTTTAAAGTGTTCATGAATTAGAAATTAAGTCAGTGACCCTTGTTTTTATAGTGATGTGAAAAATTATACATGAAGTGATTTTTGGAAAATGTTTATGATAAATTCTTGTTCAGCATGGGCAGTTTTTTTGACAGCTCCACCCTATAAGTGCCTTTTATACTAATAGAAATAAAATGAGCCTCCACACTTTTTCTGCTGCATCATTTTAGTTCACACCCATCTTCTTCTTCTTCTTTCAGCTGCTCATGTTAGGGGTTGCCACAGCGGATAGTTCACACCCATCTATTAATAACAAAATTATTTTCACAGTAAAGTCAATTTAAAGAAATGAACAGCCTTCTGCTTAAAATAATTGAACAGTAAATACGCGATAAATAACATATTGAATAATAAATAAAAGATTAACTACAAAGTATAAACTCTGATTTATGATGCATTGGTTAGAGGAGCAGCCTCATGACTTCAAAGATCAAGTCTGGTCACTGTCTGTGCTGAGCCTGCATGGCCTCCCTGTGTGTCTGTGTGTGTATGCAGGTTTTCTCCACACTCCCACCCTGACATTCACACATCAATTCACTCAAACTTTCCATGGTGTGCATATGTGTGCAGGGCTGATTTCTACCTACCATAAATACACGTAAAACTGACCCCGGTACCATGCAGTGCTCAGCTTGAACAGATTGAAGTCTGACCTTAAAATCTATTTTTCATTTGATAGTTTTATAATGAATTCAAATATTTTATTTTTAAGAAAATATGAACAGTTAGCTTTAATATTTGGTATAGATAGAGTATATAACAATGTATCTATCAGGGTTAATTCGGTTCATGGTCACAGGGAGCAGAGCCTCCTCTGGCAGCATGGGGTTCAGAGAAGAAATCAGCAGTCGGCAGACAGACAGACAGATAGATAGATAGATAGATAGATAGATAGATAGATAGATAGATAGATAGATAGATAGATAGATAGATAGATAGATAGATAGATAGATAGATAGATAGATAGATAGATATTTTTATTTTAATGCACCCTTTATTTACATTACATAACAGACAAGCTGGAAGTGATTTCAGTTTTGTCAGAAAGGTGTTACATTTTTAACAGAACATAATATATCTGTAATTCCCCATCTTTTCTGAAATTCTTAAATCTGTTTTGTCATTCTGTAATACAAAAATTCCACTTTCAGTCTGCTATGAATTAGAATATTAAAACATGAATAAAGCATCAGTGGATAGTATAGTCCCTATCTTAAAATTGACAGCTTAGCCTGCCCAGCAAAAAGCAAAAAGCAATACTGTTTCCTTTTTTTCTTTCTAGAGATGTCTGTTCTGAAAATAAAATAATTTCAGTAAACGAATTTCATGGTTTTACTCTTCCAAGTGCATAGACACAGTCACACTAGACCAAAGCAATCGACACACAGAGCCACAGTAAGACAAGATAGATAGATAGATAGATAGATAGAGATAGATAGATAGATAGATAGATAGATAGATAGATAGATAGATAGATAGATAGATAGATAGATAGATAGATAGATAGATGTGGAAGACACTATATGATAGATAGATAGATAGATAGATAGATAGATAGATAGATAGATAGATAGATAGATAGATAGATAGATAGATAGATAGATAGATAGATAGATAGATAGATAGATATTGATTTATATTCTATCCTAAGATTTGTTCACTTACACTTTTCTTCATAGACACATTAAAGTTTTGGAAGAGCTCACATACTACCAGCTCCCTGATCCCCCATCTTACTCTCGCTCTCACTCTGTCTGTCTCTCTCGTTTGTAACGTCTCCTCTGCCCTTGAATGGAATGCCCTCTGCCAATTCCTCACATTATACCCAGATGGTCAGCTGCTTTCTGCTGAAGGCAACTCTATCCTGCTTAGCCACCATGCAGTCTCCTTAAAGCAAAGTAGCAGTGCCACTACTATGCCACCCAGGATATGAAGGACCAATACTAATTACTTTGCCATCCTGCAGCTTGAAACCAGATAACAAACTAATGTTAATTTCTCACTGTTAGAGTACACCGTGAATTTGTACATATTTAAGGATAACACTCACCCAACATCTGTTATCAGTTTCTCTCCTTGTGGTCCATTACATTGTCATCTCCTTTGAACCCTTCTGACTTATTTTAAGAAGCCATTATTTGACTTGTTAACACAAATTGAGTTAAATGGTTTGTAACGTTATGTGGTATTCCCCTGGCCAGCATCTTCCTTATTTTTTGAATTCATTTGAACCCTGCACTGAGTGCGTTCAAAGATGATCTTTTCCTGCTGATTTAATTTAAATGAGTTCTTTGTGACTTTCACTTGTACCTTAATGATTTTAACTTTAGGAGTACCTGGTAACTTTATGTCACATTTATTTTCTTTGACAGGACAATATTAGCCTATTGGACTGGCACTATTCTGAGGATTGTAAGTTATTATTTATCAATAAACGTTGTTCTATTTTTGTCTGTCTTACAACTTATTCTTATTCTGTCCATATTCATTTCTTTCATTTCTTCAATCTTCAAACTCTACTAATTTCTCTAACTTATTTGAATCTGATGTATTTTTTAAGCAAATATATTGTAACAATCAGTGTGGCAAAACAAGAAAGAATAGTAAACTTAACACATAATATATGTATATATTAATAGATTGTTAAAAGAAATTACTTTTAATATACCCAAATATTAATTGTCACAGTAAACAGACTTCAATAAATATATCAATCAAAGAACACTCGAATAAGCAGAGGGGTGACAGAGGGCACACCCTGGGTTTGAACTGGCACCCAATTTCACTGACCAGACTCAGGGTTCAAACCCAGCATGGTGAATCCAAGAGACATCTGCACTAACGACTGTGCCAGCATTTATTTCAGTGCCTATAAAAAGTATTCAACCCTTCATGTCAGGATCTATGATAGTCTCGAGTCTGTGTGCACAGGTCTCTCAGTCTCCGTTAGTTTTGTACATCTGCACACTGCCGTTTCCTTATTCTTCTTTTCTGAACTGCCCCGTCTCTGTTGGGCTGCATGTTCATTGTGAGTAAACAGCGTTTTTTAAAGTCCTGACACAAATTCTCAATTGGATTGAGCTCAGGATTCTGATGCAGCCACTCCAGAACATTCACATTGTTGTTTTAAACCATTGCTGTGTATCTTTGGCTTTATTCTTGGAGTCGTTGTCTTACTGGAAATCAAATAATTCCCCAGAAGTTCAGATTCCTTGAAGACTGCAGCAGGTTTTCCTCCAGGATTTTACTTCATTAATTTTTCCCTCACTAGCCTTTCATAGCTTCCTGCAGAGAAGCATCCCTCCAACACGGTGCTACTGTCACCACGCTTCACAGTGAGAATGGTGTGGTTGTGATAATGTGCAGTGTTTGGATCACACCCAACTTGCTGTTTAGCCTGTTGGTCAAAAAATTAAATTTTAGACTCATCAGACCATAGAACCTTCTTCTAGCTGACTTTATAGAAGTGCCATTTGAAGCCCATTTGGAGCCCTGGGCAGGGTGCAGTGATGTCACCCCTTGCTGTCCACAGTGTCTAGTCGGCATTATTAGACTTTAATGACCTGTGTGTCCATCTAGTGCACACCCCTTCAGTAGCACAAACAGCGTCCCTTTGTATATATGCTATAGACTTTAAGGAGCGTGCACCCCTTAGTATACAAAGTTGTTACACTTTAACCTCTATAAATGGAGCCTAGTGGGTAACAGCACTCACTCAGTGTCATAAGAGTTCAATGACCCAGGGGTACCCATTTGTGTCCAGAGTGTCTTCTCCTTAACTCTCATAAATGGCACTGTGACGATGCGGGTTCGACTCCATGCTCCCATTGCTGTTCAGGAGCCCTTGAACCCAACACCGTCGATAGATATAACCGAGTTGAGCTAGACAGTGGAGGCAATAACTGAGCAAGGGGATGGTATAAATGTGCAAATAAAGTGCAATGCTTCAAAAAGAGTCATTAAATAAATAATCCAATACAAAAACGTGGAGATAAAAAAAACAATCCTATAAAATCGAGGTTAAAACGTTCTTACGGAAGCAGTCTTTAAAAATCAACAACACGCTCGGTGCACCTTTTCTGTTAACATCTCACCTACTTCTCTCGCTAGGGCTATGCAGCAGGCGAGACTCTCTCAGCAGCTGCCCTTTTCTCATACACACATACACAGGTCTGGAGACCTCCCGATCCTGGCTTCGGTCTGGCACTCATCCCACACCAGAGACTTGGACTCCTTGGTCTCCAGGACGCCCATACCAAGGACTACAACTCCAAGCCTCGCGACTCCCGCTGCCTTTCTGGTCTTCTGTGGCCAGTCGCCTTTCCCTGGTCACTCCCGCTACCTGATCGCTCAGCGGGAGTGACTTTCAACTCCAACTCCTGCTTCCACGCAGCTGCCCACGAGCGCTCGTTCGCTCGCCCACACAATCCGCGTGTCTCAGTCTCTCTCTTGCACCTCCTTGCATCCTCGCTCCCTGTGCCCTCTGTCCTCTTTTCCTTTTCTCTCATTCTTTTTCATCCCCTCCCAACCGACTCACGCTTCTTTTATAATTCGAGGGGCCATAGCAGCTGCAGCACATTAGCCACGGGAACAATCACGGATGTGGGCAGTCCCTCACCTGTGCCCTCGGTGAGAAACGGCCACACCGCAGATCGCCCCGTGGCTTGCTATGGCCCAACGCCCCCTCACTAAGCCGTGAGCGTGGTGATTATTTATTTAAAAAAAACGGCCTTAGCTGGAAGAGCTGTGGACCCATAATGCGGCCGCCTATGTTGCCTATTGAATTGACCAGCTCTGGTTCACAGTCCCTTATGTGCCTTCTGGCAGACTTTGGCCAAGATGTCCTGTGCATTTTTTTCTCTTTGCCACTCTCCCATAAAGCTGCCACTGTGGAAGCACTGGACAAGAGCTCTGGCATGCATAGTGTCTCTCAGATCTCAGCTGCTGTGGTTTGTTACTCCTTCTCATAGGTCTCTTGGTGGCCTCCCTCACTAGTCTTCGTCTTGCATCATCACTCAGCTCCAGGCAGATGCACAACTGTGCCATACTCCTCTTATTTCTTCATAATTGACGTCACTGGGTAGTCAGCATTTTAGATATTTTCTTGTCTCCATCCCCTTCACATTGAGTTCATTGACAGGTGATCTCTGTTGAACTCATTCTGGGACTTCTAAAACCGATTGGCTGCTTTGGAAGGGTCATATTAAAAGGGGCAAATTCTTATACAATTATTTATTATTTAATTATTTATTTATGTTATTTTCTGTTTTGTATTTGCAATTATTTTAGGCCACTTTTCAGAGATCTGTTTTCAATTCAACATTAAAGAGCGTTTTTCTGTTTGTCAGTATCAAAAAAGCCAAATTTAATCCACTGCGATTCAATGTTTTATAACAATAAAATATGAAAACATCCAAATGGGTGAACACGTTTTATAGGAACTTTATTTTATCTTTTCTAAGCACGGTGGCAGGTACCTATCCCAGCAAGCAGTCTCCTTACTGCAAGGCAGCAGTGCTTCCACTGCACCTTCATGTCATCCTATAATATATACCAGCAACGGTGACTGCACAATAACATGCACTGAATACACTTGACTTGGCATTCCTAGTTTTCATCCTCTTTCTCTGTACGTTTACCATTCGTTTGCTCAGAGGTTGATGTGCTTGCTGCTTCCTGAGCAGCTCTTCTTTTCTCCACCCTAGCGGCCCGCTTGTTCTCTTCTTCTGTCAGCATCTTTTCGCGTTAAAACTGATTAAGTCAGTTTGTTGATTCCTTAGTACGCATGCGCCACACGGCCGCTCTGCTGGCCTCTGCTGAGACTGGATTCTACAATAAAATAAAAAAAATGTAAAGAAGAATAACCTTGGAGGTCAATCATCACCCTGAAAGCAGATAGTAGACGCCACGTAGTATATGTGTACCAAATTTCAGATCAATTGGTCAAATGGTTTTCGAGCTACACTGCTGCTTGCGGTGTGAAGAGGGGGGCTGAATGCACCTCAAGGAGACATGGTCACTCCTCCAAAACCCCCTCTTAAAAGTGATACAGTGGGAAACAAATACAGTTCTTTTTTACCTCCTCTTTGGCTTGCTGCTGCTGCCATGTCGCATGATCTGCATCTGCATGCAGCGCTTCGAACATTTAAAAGCCTGTACAGCAGCTGTGCTTTTGTCTCACTGCCTTGTCTCTCTTCTCCCCCAGACATCCTCTGCTCCTATTGGGGGTCCCACGCCCCAATGAAGAGGAAGATTTTCTGTTCTTTTAATTGAGAAACGGAACTGTCCCCTCCGACTATACACGGAGCTCGATTCACTCCTGAAAGAGTCTTATGTTTGTTTGAAGTGTTTGAATAACGTTTCTGTCTCTAAAATCTCCTGTGTATCTGTGCAACTCTGTGATCCAAGCGTGAGAGCGTATGTGGATTTCACTTTCACCAAACAACAAATCTTATAATTTTTGCGGATACACCTCTTCATTGGGAAAAAACACTATATGGCAACACGAACTAGACCATCTACAAGTCTCTGACTTAAAGTTTAAATCTAAACAATATATTCAATCTCTTTTCGCTGTTCCGTTATTTCACCGAGTAATAATTTCTGTTTGTTTGCGCTAATGCAATCTTTACTATCATTTTTTTTGAGACTTTCGAATTTTCATACTTCCATTATCTCTAATCTGCTCTGCAAGTGTATCATGCCAACATTTTTGAATTCTTTACGGCGTTCTACTTTGTCATCTACTCTTTGTCTTTTATTTCCGGCCCCGGGCATGGTTAAATCTCTTGGCACAAAGTCTCGCCTCGCGGGACATGAAAGTGTCTCTCTTCAAAAGATCACGTCTCTTCCCAGGCTAAAAAGTCTCATCTACCAAGATTTTTTTATTATAATGTCATCATCCATCCCGCTATATCCTAACACAGGGTCACCTAACCTTCATGTCTTTGGACTGTGGGAGGAAACCCATGCAGACACAGGGAGAACATGCAAACTCCACACAGTGAGGACCCGGGAAGCAAACCCAGGTCTCCTAACTGCGAGGCAGAAGCGCTACCACTGCGCCACCATGCCGTCCATTATAGAGATATATTATATTATATTATATTATATTATATTATATTATATTATATTATATTATATTATATTATATTATATTATATTATATTATATCTCCATTCACCTATATGTTGTTGTTATTTCATTACATATGTGGCTGCTACATGGCCCCCAAAAGGCACTTTCACAATGACTCTTATTAGATAAATTTAATTAAAATGTAAATTGTGTTATCCTTTTGGGAGGGTCGGACATGTAGAAATATTGCTGAAAATTAAATGTGACTTTATTTAAAAAAAAATCCCAAATAGCAATATACTTCCTCAGGCAGAGGTGCAGTCTTAAACAGGGGCAACCCTGACCAATCCGAGCTCTTCACTCACTGCTTTTACCAATAAAATGCACTCATTGGGTATTCATATTCCACTTGCATTTTGTTGATGCTGGTGGATGCTGGCATGAGTGGGCACAACACACATTCACATGGGAATGGCAGTCAGACTACATACAGAAAGAAGCTTGAGGGCATCTTCTATGAGTCAGCAGTGCTAACCACTGTAGCAAAATGCCATCAGGTTTTTCTGAATGAATGAAACTATTGCTAGGTTAAGGCTTTGTCTTTTGGAGGATAAAAGTTTCCATGAAATCTTAAATGTTGTCACAGTCATTTTCAAACCTGCTTCATCATATTCCAGGTGACAGGTACCAGAATGTAACTTGGCATCATTGTACACAAAACAGAAAGAAAAAGCCCTGGCCTGGGCAAAAGTCTCTTCAAAGGGCCCAGTCACACACACACATAAACTCTCATACATCAGCAGTTTTAAGGAACGCAGGAGGAACATCTGAGTACCCAAAGAAAAGCCCACCCAGACACAGACAGAACTTCACACAATGCTGAATTTAAAACTAGGATTACTGGAATGGCGTGGAGACTGCGCCAGTCATTGGCCCGTTAGGTAGCACAGGGTTAAACATACAATTGGTAAAGATTTGTCATATTTTATAATTAAGTGCATTATGTCACTGGCCTCATTCTAACATGTTTTTATGATTTAAGTTTGGAAGGAGCAGATGTCTGGAGAAAGCTCATCTGAAGATGAAGAAATGAGGTAAGCTAAATCAGCCATTGTCAAAAGCATGAGACATGGCATTGTTTTTTGTGTTTGACCACAAACTGTTCGGTAATAAATGAATAAAGTGATCAGATGTTTCCTTATTTGAGCTGCTCAATAATTTTGTTTTGCACCTGATGCCAGTATCAGTTCATTGACGTTTTTTATGACTAGTAGTTTTTTAACGTTCACTTGAAATTCTGAAAGCAGAGAAAAGTAATATGCTGAGTGAGAAAACCAGCTTATCAAGTGCAGGGCAGAACCAGTCTCAGCAGCAGTTCTTGGCAGTAGACATCTCTGGACTGGAGGCCTGTACATCACAAGGCCAGTTCAGACACACAGTCAGGCTGACAGGTTGCCTAACGGGAACACCTCTGGCATGAAGGAAAAAATTAAGAGACAACACTCTGCCAAAATGCTGCCCTTAAATAAGGAGATACATATAGGGAACAGTCAGGGTGGTCTTACAGAACCCTAAACCCCAAGACACAACTGATGCAGCCCAGATTTTTCAAAATAATACCTTTATTAAACTAACTTATCTAATACAAACTCTTTCTTTTCTCTTTTTCTACAATCCTAATCCTAAACACCTCCTTCTCTGAACAAGTGAGCGCACATGTTGTCTGACTTTGAATTCACCAGGCTGGGTCCATTCACCCCAGAATTACTTCCCACACAGCAGGATTGAAGCCAGGAAGCACTTCTAAATCTGATAAATCCTCTGTGAAATCGTACGTCTACTTCGCTTGAGCTCACACAAAAATACAAAATACACTTTGCAGAAATCAAATGTTAAAAGGTACAAGCACGTAAAAAGCAAAACGTTATGGCTAGATCTGTGGCAGTGTCAGATTTACTTTAAGTGTCAGGATTAATAAATATCCATCCCGCTGAATCCAAACACAGGGGTCTGCTGGAGCAAATCCCAGGGCACAAGGCAGGAACCAATCCTGGGCAGGGTGCCAACCCACCACAGGACACACACAAGTGCCAATTTAGAATCGCCAATCCACCTTACCTGCATGTCTTTGGGAGGAATCCCACACAGAGAACATGCAAACTCCACACAGGGAGGACCCGGGAAGCGAACCCAGGTCTCCTACCTGCAAGGAAGCAGCACTACCACTGCGCCACCATGCCACCCGATTAATGAATATATTTTTTGAAAATATTACCACGTTTGTTTGCCTTTCATTGGTTCAAGAGCTTCACCTCCTTTTGTGTAATACAATTTAAACCATGTAATCCGTGTTTAAATAACTTCAAACGAGTTGCTTCATGTTTAAATAGAACGTGACCTTAAGTTGTCTTGTTTCACATCGACAGGTTACATGAAGATATGCACAAGACCATTAGACTTTTCTCAAAACTCTTCAGTGATCGTGTTGAGGATCTGCAAAAGAACATTGATGAGCTTCACATCATTGCAGATGGCGTGGACAGTTTTCACAAGAAAGCCACCATTGCCAACATTACTGGTGGAGCCGTGAGTGCCGCTGGGGGGATAGTAACTATCGCTGGACTGATCTTGGCCCCCTTGACTCTGGGCGTGTCCCTTGTGGTCACAGGAGTGGGACTGGGAGTGGCAGCGGCAGGGGGAGTGACCAGCGCTTCAGCTACCATTTCAGACACTGTGAACAACTCATTGGATCGACAAAAAGTGGAAGAGATTATCAAGAGTTACCAGAAGGATATGGAGGCCTTTTTAGAATGCCTGGAAACTGTCAACTCCTGCCTAAAGAACGTGGAAGAGTTAAATGAGTCCAAGTTAAAAGAGTCTCTGGCAAATGAGGCTATGCTAAAAACATCAAACAAAATTCAGTTAGGGGCAAGAGCTGGGAAAGCGTTAACCAATGTTGCAGAGATTGCCAGGTTGGCCACATTAGCAAAAGCGTCAGGAGGACTGGCAAGGGCAGTCAAGGTGGCCGGAGTGGCAACTGGGGTCCTCTCAGGCCTGTTCCTAGGGCTGGATGTCTACTTCATTGCAAAAGACTCCATTGACCTTCATAATGGAGCCAAAACTGAATTTGCAGCTAAAATCCGTGAAGTGGCAGAAGAATTGCAATCTGGATTACAGGAACTCAGTAAAATCTGCACAGATTTACAAAGTATCATTCAGTAACCTCTATGTGTGAACTCATTTCTTCTTTATGCTAAAGCCCACCACTCCAAATAGTGTGTTTGCTTAAGCAGTCTACTTCCTCTACTGGTTTTCGTTCATTGTATTTTCAGTAATGTATTTTATGAACTCAATTTCCAATGTTTTCATTAAAGTTTGTAGATTGTGCATTACAGATGCTCTTGTGAAAATACATTAACATCGATTATGCAGTTGATTTCTACGTTTTAATCCTTATTTGGTGACTGGTTCTTCACCAGATACTGCACTGGATATGTTATTGAACAACTGGTTAACACTTTGTATATTTTTCATGTAATCTGATTCAGTCATCACATCATAAAATGGCCAAGGTAAGACAAGCAATGGAGAGATTAATCAACCATTTTATAGAATCTCTAGTTAAAGCAGCCATTATCATGCTATTTTTTTACAAAGAATCCCATGGTCACCTCTTTTCCACTAATTCTTGTGCAAACACACACACATACGCACACACTCGCATGCTGTTCAAGTGGAATACCTATGAAGATGCTGGTCCTGCTCCATTCTCCTATCACTCCTTCAGGGAGCCTCTTGAACCCAACATCGTCGGTAATGTAACCGGATGAGCTGGACAATGAGGACACCGAACTAAGCAAGCGGAAGGTGTAAAGTGCAAACAGTGCTTTTATTTAAAAGAAACAAATCCAAACAGTGTCCAAACAAAGTGCAGTGCTCCAAACATCATTAAATAAATGATCCATTAAAACAGGGTGAAAATATGGAGGTTAAGCAAACCCTTCTTCATCAAGAGGCTCCCCTGCTTCTCCCATCCGGGCCCTGCAACAGGGGAGTCGCCCTACCTACAGCTGACCTTCTCCTTCTGGTCTGGTAGCCTTTCGATCCCTGGCTCTGTACGGTTCTCGTCAGAGCAAGACTTGGGTTCCCCAGTGACCAGGGAGCTCACAAGCCCCCGACTCTCATTGCCTTCTGCGGCCTTATACGGCAAGCCATCCACAATCTTGGTCACTCCTGCTCCTCTGAAAAGCTCAGCAGGAGTGACCCAATCACTTCGCCCCCGAGTGCCGGCCAAAAAACCCGTTAGGGCTCACTTCCCAGCTGCCTGCAACTACCAGCGAGCTTGCTCTTCATGGTCGTTCACTCACTCACAACAGCACTGGCTCTCAGCCTCCAGCTTCTTCTTCTTCCTCCTCTAACCTCCGTTCCTCTGTTCCGATCTTTCCTCTCTTTTGCACTCGCGCTTCTCGTAAATATAATGGGGACATGGCACAGATGCATCGATTAGCTGCTCCCGGCATCAATTACGGACATGGACGATCCCACACCTGTGCACTTCAGTGCGGAAACACTGAAGCCCGTATCACACCCAGGAACTGCTCTGGCCACACTACAGAGCTCCCTCTTTAAGCTGTGAGTGCAGCAATTATTTATTTTAAAGCTGGCCATTCTTTCTGAGCCTCGGACCCGCTATATCACAATACCACAGAGAGACAATCACAGGGGGCGGCACGGTGGCGCAGTGGTAGCACTGCTGCCTCGCAGTTAGGAGACCCGGGTTCGCTTCCCGGGTCCTCCCTGCGTGGAGTTTGCATGTTCTCCCGTGTTCGCGTGGGTTTCCTCCGGGCGCTCGGTTTCCTCCCACAATCCAAAGACATGCAGGTTAGGTGGATTGGCGATTCTAAATTGGCCCTAGTGTGTGCTTGGTGTGTTTGTGTGTGTCCTGCGGTGGGTTGGCACCCTGCCCAGGATTGGTTCCTGCCTTGTGCCCTGTGTTGACTGGGATTGGCTCCAGCAGACCCCCGTGACCCTGTATTCGGATTCAGCGGGTTAGAAAATGGATGGATGGACAATCACAGGTGTGAAGTTGAGAAAATGTCCTGAAATGCGTTCATCAGTTTTGAACTAAACTCTAGTACGAGTAAGAACAAGATCCAGGACTTCCTGGTAGATGTGTGGGCTATGTTGTCATCATACCCAAAACACTTAACTTAAGCGTTCCAACTGCTTAGCATTAATTTTACATTACGAAACAAAATGTTTCAATTTAGTACACAGTATCATATAGTTCTGAGATTTTTCTAAAAAAGAAGTCTGAAGTTTTGAGGTAAGAAATAATACTTTAGCAATTATCTTTTGGCTTAAGGAAAAAAAAACACTTTCACTCGGATGAAGAACAAAAAGGCAGCACAATGGCTTTACATTTTAAACAAAACTCAAAAGTGAAAAAACAAAAACTGAATTAAAATGTAACTATTTACATACCCCTCACTGTTAATGGCAGAGGGAGATGCCCTTCTGTTGTTCTGGGGCATCAGAACACACCGTACGTTCACTACTACTAGATTCCTACTTTCACTAAACTCGTCCCGGTGTCACAGTCCTCGAACATGGCACACTCACATCACTACAGAAAGTCCAGATGGTGAAGTTGTCCTGATGTTACAGCTCTGGAACGCACCACTCTGGCTTCTTTCCTTCAGGGCAAAGACCGAAATAGTCCAGAATGCTTCCCAGCAGTACACGATCCAAAGCACAAAAACGGCTTCTTTTATCCTTCGTTTATCACCTTTTCAGGGAGTCCTGCCCATTGTGACTGAGCTGCTCTTTTGCATGATGGGTTTGCTCCTACCCAGATTCATGATTTTCATTGGTCTGTTACCTTTTACAGCTCGGCTGCCTCATTTAGCATATTCAATGCACCCGGACCTGGCAAACACACTCTTCTCTATAGTCCAGCTGGCTGCTAGCCCTGCAAAACGTTTTTATTTTCTCTGGGGTCATTCCAGCACTATACGTACATCATGTCACTTAAGTGTGGTGATGTGTTATATGATTAGCTCATGGAAGTAAAGATTTCACTGCACTCCATACACATTACAGTAATGACCTTATAAACCTACAAAACAACATAACTATAAACTATAAAACTAACTAATATAGTTATAAAACTATAACTAGAAAATAACATGTTAGGCAAGCAACTATTAACCTATTGTGGCACAAAGACACAATATCAGTGTTCCTCACTGTCCTCCATTTTTTATTCTATTTCTGGAATTCTTATTTCTGGGGATCTCTGCTTTTTCCAGAAGTGTTGTGTTCCTGCTAGGAAACTTTCGGCTGAGACTCCCATTCAAAATGTCCCATGTCATACTGAAATTCTTTTTTGGCAATTATTAATGGATAAGTTCTGTATTTTTCAAGTCAAAGCAATTTCTTTATAATCGAGGTACAGTATACAGTATATTCATTTGCCATAGTAAATTGTATTCTAAAGTGAAGCCTATTTGGCCTGGCCCTAGCATTTTACAGTATAATGGAGATAATGGTTACCGATGTCCAGTACCAGCTTTAAGCTTTAAAACTTTCTGAAAAGTCTACTTTGAAGTAGCAAAGATTTCTATTTAAGAAAGTGTGCCTTCCACTTTCCTAAAGCATGCTTGAGTTAACAAAAGTAAATTGGAAATAAAGAATTTTTATCAAAGAGTCTTGATACTGTTTTCTTGAGGTAAGAACACATTTCTTGCTTGTTGCTCTGCTTTTCTGCTATTGCCAAACTATATCCTTACCTTTTTACTATTTCTGCTTCTGCAATTCTATTATCTTCTGCGAGGGCTTGTAATGTCAGACAGATGTGCGTTCAAATGATATGATTATTTTTTAAAATGATGCCTACTATTCACCTGTTACTTTCTGTATGTTGTTTTATTGTACTTTATTCACATAACAATACATCTGAACTGAACTGAATTCACTGCACTGTAATTTTAATTAAAGGCTGTAATTTTTGAAAGAGCCAAGACACCTACATGTCTCACTAAAAAGTGCGTGCACAATAAAAAAAAAATACTCAGAAAAATGAAAAAGGCAGATTTTGGGATAGAATGCAACCACAAACCAATTATCATTTTTTTTTAAACTTGTGATAAATCACTCATGCTGAGGATATGGTAATAAAAGAACCGAGAGCAAAGTTTCCAAGAGAAAACTCATTGACACCAATCTGTAAAAACTCCATGCAGAAAATGGAGCTGTGAGCCCGAAATGACAGCTCTGCACCACTCTGCCTATGTTAAAACACCTGTACTGAACTTACTAAATTTCAACTTAAATAAAATAAAATGTATACCTATAACAACTGTTCAGTTCAAGTTATTTGATTGCATGCTACTCTCTCTAGACAACTGAAGTACAGTTGTGCATTACCATACTGGCAGCAGCAGAAAATATCTTTGAGAAATAACAAAATAATCTTCTGTATTGTAAAGAAATGTCTCCAATCAAAAATATGACTTTTTCAGTTACTATTGTCTAGTTGTCTATAGAACAGAGACAGCAATTTATGTCTGGGCTCCAGTTTTCAATTATGTCAATAACAGTGCTTGCCGATGACTTTCCATATTAAATCCATACCTTTGGCTCTGAAAGGTTGCTGGGGAGAAGGAGTGAGAAACATCGATCCTGGAGGGTCACAGTAGCTGCAGGTTTTTGTTCTCACCCAGCTGTTCAGTTAGAAACCAGTCATTGTCAATAACAGATCTTTTTTAATTTCATGACTTGTTAACATATTAGCTCTGTAATGAATGTCAGGTCATTCCTATGTTGTAGTTTTTTCCTCTCCGAGGATATCATCCAAAGCAGTTGAAGTCCAAAATGGATGAATAATTCTCAGTCCTTCACTTTTTCCTTTTCAGTGTCCTTCCAAATATTTCATTAAACTAGATAGGCTGAGAGCATGCACTGATAGCACCCACCACACGACAAACCAGCTGAATTGGGACCTGATTGCAGCGGGTGACACCTCAGCACCACACTGGAACATTTTAATTATTTTTTATGGTGGCTGGAGTGCCAATCCTGACACCAACCCCCAAGTTTTCCCCGTAAGTTGGAGGACCTGCTTGCAGGGCTGAATAGATGGTCCACTACAAATACACATAGGTGTAAATGAAAACAAGTTAGGTGGAGTACTGCTGGTTCGTTTGACATTTGTATCTTATTGCTAATAAAGGCCAATTAAAATCAGGGAATGCTGCTGTTTAAGACTAAAATAAGCGATTAAGGGTTGAAAATCTTAAGCAAGACAACTAAAATGAAGCAGAAAAGTGTTGCTTGAGCAATAAGTGCTTTATCAGCAATAATTGACTTCTCATTAATTAAAAGTTGGGTTGGAACAACATCCTGCAGCCACTATGGCCCTCCAGTGCCATTGGTGATCAGCCTTGCTGTGGAGGAAGACAAGCAGCTAAGTGAAGTGCACAATTTAATATGGCTGAATCTCACAAAGGTGTAGGTTCTTACATTTTATTTTTGCTTTCTAAAATGTTATGGATACCCTGTTTTGCAATATGTGTGCAATCCTAAGATGTGCATCAATACTCAATAACATTTTAGGGTTAGAAAATACCAAACCAATCCTTCACCTTTACTGAATATGTCAGGGTGCCTTGGAGCCAAGTCTCCTCTCTTTTCAGAAGGGGCCAGAGGTGCTTTATGCAGGAAACAGGCAAGCTGGATGTCAGGCCATAGTGGTTGGCATTTCACAAGTCTTCACCAGAGCTGTAGCTAAAATGCTGCTCAGGGAACCTCTGCTAAGACAAGAAGAGATCATTCTGATAACTGGCTAAAAAGCTATAGTGAGTGAAGCTGACCTACCTGGTTTATAAACTTACTGTATAGTCTCAAGTCTACCTTTGTGAAGCAGTCACAAGTTTGTTTTATATTTTCATATTTTCCAAGGTTTTTATTCCTTAAATTGTTCAGTTTGCTAGTAGGCATGAATCCAGTGTTTGGTGAGGGCTCTTCTATTGTCTGTGTCGCTGCTCTTGTTGAAATGTTTCCAGTCTCTTCATCTCCCAAAGCCTGGCTCTCTTAATGCAAAAATAATGACACAGTTTGTAATGGATCAGAACTTATCAGACCCAGAAAGCTTTTGAAATTCTAGCCCAACAGCATACTCCTTCTTCTCATAGTTCATCATAGTTATTTAAGAATTGATCATTCTTTCATAGACAATCGTTTTTTTGCCCATTATCAAAGTAAGTATGATGCCATTGTTATCTACATACATGCCCCTCTAACCACGGAGCTTAACACACTGCACCCTACACACCCGTCTCGTAGCTGGCATCTTAGCCCCCCTGTCATTAGCTGATGAGCAGACAGCTTTGGTGTCACAATCACTCCTGACCCACTAACAGCTGTGTTTGGTGGACTCCCAGATGGGTTTATAGTGGAGAAGGACCAACAAATCATAACTGCCTTTACTTCACTACTAGCACACAGACTTATCTGGCTCAACTGGAAGAATCCCACCGCAGTGGGTAACTGATGTCCTGTACTACCTGAAATGAAATTCTCACTCAAAGGATCTGTTCAAAACTTTTTAAAATATGACAGGATCTAATCATTAACATTTTAGATTAAGCTTCTATATCCGGGAAAGGATTCTCTTCCTTCCTGGCTGCTTTTAACAGTTTGCTTTGTTGGCTGGCTCTCTTCCCTTTCTTTCGGGTGGTGGTTGAAATTTGGTTTGTTAAATTTGATTTGATCAAATGGATTGTTATTTGCTTCTAATTAAATTTAATAAGAAAAAAAAAATTGTGGTTTGATTGTATCCTGTTTGCTTTGGGCTTTGAACAGCCTGTCACATCATAATTTACTCAATGAACTTTGATCGGGCTCAGAGTTCAAGTTTATGCTAGCGAATGCAAACAGAGGTGAGACTATCTTACATTTATTCTGCTAAACTTGGAATTGTATAATCTGTGAAATGTCTGTTCTTTACTTCATTAAAAGTGAGTGAGTTTGTATTAAACTTTATAGAAAATGAACATCAATTTGCAGAACAGTCTGTCTCTTTTAACAAGTTAGCCGTGAAAATCTCCAAAGAAACCTTAAAAAAATCAGCTCCTTAAATAACATTTGATTATTTTTACCATTTGCAGCGTCTTCATGTTATATTAGTGTACTGAGAAATGATATGACAGATGTAATATTTGACAGTGTCTCAATGTAATTAGTGGCCAGTTGTGGCCGACAGGTAAGGCAAAGTGTAATGGAAAGTAACACTTCCTCGTTGGAGTGTTTTCATTCAAATTACAAAAATGAAGAATAATTCATTTTATTAGATGGCAGTTTCAAAGAATAACAACTCAGTAAAGACTGGAAGGATGAGACCAATTTGATATATAGGTATATAAATGTATTTGTTAAGTTTCGTGTCATGTATTAAATTTATGAGTTCTTGGTCACTAAAAACATGGACAATAGAAAAGATTTTAAATTTATAATATTTTCCTTATTAGTTAAGACACCTTTATTTAATGTAATTTAAAAAATAATCTAAGAAGAAAGAAAACAATTAAAAAATCAGCAAGGAAATATTTTTAAGTTAATTACAAGACTTCAGTCTAATTCAATTTATTGTCAATGTAACGTATAGTTTGATCAAAACTATTTTTTTTAATTCAATAGTGCAAAGAATAGAACAACAATGCAATGTACACTTGTTGAGTACATTTTTCAGATCACTATACTAATGCAGGGTCGGGCCTCCTTTTGTTCTCAAAGCAGCCTTAATGTTGGAAGAACTTGTTTGAGATTCTGGTCCATGTTGGCCTGACTGCATCACACAATTCCCTCTGGGAATCTCCTGTTCTACTGCATCCCAGAGATGTTCTAGTGGATCCCAATCCAGTGACTGGTAAGGCCATTGAAGAACACCAGCTTCATGAAATCAGTTTGAGACGACTTTTGCTATCATGCTGGGAGCAGCCATTAGAAGATGGGTAAACCGCAGACATGAAGGAATGCATGTGGTCTGCAACGATAGTCAAATAGGTCATGGCATTCAAGCAATGATTGATTGGTATTAAATGTTCCAAGAAAATATTCCTCGCACCATTACACCACCATCACCACCACTAGCCTGGACTTTTAAAACAAGGCAGGTTGAGTGCATGGATTCAGGCTGTTGGAGCCAAATTCTGACCCTACCATCTGTGTGCAGGGCTTGAGATTCATCAGACCAGGTTACTTGTCTCAAGTCTTCATCTGTCCAGTTTTGGTGAGCCCATTGCAGCCTCAGCTTTCTGTCCTTGGCTGACAGGACCTGAACCTAACATGGTCTTCTGCTGTTGTAGCCCATCTGCCTCAAGGCTCGATGTGTTGTGCATTCTGAGATACGTTTCTACTCACCCAGTTTGGAATGAATAGTCATCTGAGTTGCTGTAGTCTCTCTCTGTCAGCTCAAATCAGTCTGGCCATTTTCCTCTCATCCACAAGGCCTTTCCATCAGTTCACTGTCGCTAACTGGGTGTTGTTTGCTTTTTTGCACCTTTCTGAGTAAGCTTTACAGACCGTTGTGCATGAGAATCAGAGGAGAGCAGCAGTTACAGAAACTCTCAAACAGTCGTGCCACGGTTGACGTCACTCAGATAAGATTTTTTCCCCATTATGCAGTTTGATGTCAACATGAGCTAAAGCTATTGACCTGCAACTGCAAGGCTTTATGCATTGCAATGCTGTCCCATGATAGCCTTGATGTTTTTTTAGAAGAATGAAGTGGATAGGACTGGCGAGTTTTGTTGGGCTGAATGGCCTGTTCACGTACAGATTGTTCTAATGTTCTAATACTTTGTTAACCTTCTTAATGGCTTCTGTACACCTGTCTTGATGTCGATAGTGACAAGTTTCAAAACTCTCATCGTGTATTCAAATCTAACATTTTTACTTCCTGTCTTTAATAATTTGCATCTATTTACATTAAATTAATTTGATTTACCACACATCGGCCCACAAGTGTATTCTGTCCACGTTACTTTCTGTCAGTTCAGATGATGCTGTCTTATCGGCCATTCCTCCTAGTTTATTACCATCTGCAAACTTAAACAGCTTATTAGTTTAATTCTTATCAAGTGTGGTCAAACGTTAGTGAAACCCAGGTTCAAGGATGAAATGTTGGGGAGACCAACCAGATGGTCCATTCTTTTAACAGAAAGTAAAATAAATACACAATGATTGCACAAATCAAAAAACACAGGCATTAGAGTGCTCTTTAACAATGAATGGCGTTGCTCGTGGAGCAGGTCTGTGCTTCTCGTGGAGCGCCGTTCTCTAGGTTAGCTCGACTCAAAGTGAGATGCCTCCTTCCAGTGATGCCCAGCTTTACAAGACCTGGCCCAAAAGGGGCATAGTCATTTGCCTTCAGTGGGCATCTTCTCAGAGATGTGCAGGCAGAAATTGGTGACAAGGTTAGCAACATTGCCCCCTCTTGCTTTGGGGTAAAACTACATTCCTCAGTTGAGCCTGGACCCCCTGACGTGTATGTATGACACAAGATTTATTACATACAGTATATTCAAAGGAGAACTGGTGCCAGCACTCAAGTTAGAAGGGCACTGTTTCTAATAGATAGATAGATAGATAGATAGATAGATAGATAGATAGATAGATAGATAGATAGATAGATAGATAGATAGATAGATAGATAGATACTTTATCAATCCCAAGGGGAAATTCACATAATCCAGCAGCAGTATACTGATACAAAGAAACAATATTAAATTAAATAGTAATAAAATGAAAAAAATAAAAAAAAATTAAAATAAAATTAATGTTAGCATTTACTCCCCTGGGTGGAATTGAAGAGTCGCATAGTGTGGCGGAGGAACAATCTCCTCAGTCTGTCACTGAAGCTACTCCTCTGTCTGGAGATGACACTGTTTAGTGGATCCAGTGGATTCTTCATGATTGACAGGAGTTTGCTTAATGCCCGTCGCTCCGCCACAGATGTTAAACTGTCCAACTTTACTCCTACAATAGAGCCTGCCTTCTTAACAAGTTTGTCCAGGCGTGAGGCGTCTTTCATCTTTATGCTGCCACCCCAGCACACCACTGCGTAGAAGAGGGCACTCGCCACAACCGTCTGGTAGAACATCTGCAGAATCTTATTGCAGATATTGAAGGATGCCAACCTTCTCAGAAAGTATAGTCAGCTCTGACCTTTCTTACATAGAGCATCAGTATTGGCAGTCCAGTCCAATTTGTCGTCCAGCTTCACTCCCAGATATTTAAAGGTCTGCACCCTCTGCACACAGTCACCTCTGATGATCACAGGGTCCTCATTTTAATATCACCTCATTTTAAAAGATTGCACCTCACCATAACCCTTTGTTCCTGGTGTTTAAGCCATTTTTGCCCCCATTTACACACTGTAAATTAAAGTCTCAATTCTCTTACTTTGATTACTGACCTCTCATGTGGTACTTCATGAAAAGATTTCAAAAAATCAAATTCAGTCATTCTGAATGATGCCTTTTGTTGCCACTCATAGAATTCTAACATATTAGTGATGTTCTTTCTCAGCGAGATTGAAAGGGGTTTTATATAAAAGGCTGGGCGACAGAGACATGGTGAAAATAACAAGCCTGGTTCAAAATACCAAAAGTTCTAACAGATCTTTTATCAACCCTAACCACTAACTGAAAATCAAGAGTCAAAAACACAAAGGCGGAGATCAATAAGCCAATACAATCCCAATCAAAAGTAACAGCACGACGAAAGGTTTTGTTTATCCACTATTGGATAACGTGAGTTCATATGTGGCGACTGAAATACAATCGTACATTATGACGTCAGCTGTCACACTCTCCCAGAGGCTCATGGGAGATTCACCATAGCAATGGGAACCGTCACACTCAGAAAAACGCAGCAAAGGCAATTCATATGCAAAGCAAAACAGCAAAGTAAAATAACAAAAGTAAATAAATCAGCTTTTAATTGAAGTCATATAAAAATAAAAAGATCTCAGCAGTAAATATTACAAATATTACAAGGTACAAAACCCTGGCAAAGATTTAAATAATATCTGTACAGACTCCAGGAAAGGAATAATAAATCATTAGGACTTACCTAATATACTACTAGGCGGGAGTGGAATTCTACTTTATTATATTGTCTTCTATATCTGTGTTTATGTATACAATGTTGTGATGGTGTCATGTCTTACATATTGTGTTTTTTAATTCTATTTACTTTCCTATTTATATGGATAGAACACCAGGAGAAATTCCTAAGAACCGAGTTACATGGTATAAAGTTCAAGTTCAAGAATAATTAATAATACAGGCACTGCTGTGCTCAGTAAGCTTACTTTATTATTTTTTAATTTACTGGTTACTATTAAATGTATTTAGTGTGCTTTAAAATAGAAGATGATTAGTTCAAGTGAAATACTGCTTACAATAAAGAATGAAAATAAAGAAACGGGGGCCTGTCAAGAAAAAATCTATGGAATTGTGACACGCTGAAGAAGCAAGTTGGATATTTTCTGGCATCCATTCCCAGCTGGCTGATTATTTTGTCACTGGCTTTTCACCACCACCAGGTAGCGTCACTAAAGATCAGACACCATGACTGTGAATTTTCCTCCAATGTGATTTACTGCTCATCCCTACTTTTCCGTCTTTACCTTTTCTGACTTGAACACAAGCAGCTGTAATGTCATGTCCTTTTCTAACCCGTGTTACCCAGACCAGGGTCACGGAGGTGCTAGAATCTACTACAGCTAATAGAGGGTTCAAGGTAGGAACAAACCCTGCACAGGGTGCCAGTCCATCGCAGGGCAGACACACTTTCACACCAAACATAGACTGGGGACAGCTTAGCGTCACCAGTTCACCTAACCTGCATGTCTTTAAGAAAGTGGGAGCAAACTGGAGCACCCAGTGGGAACCCATGCAGACAAGAGGAGAACATGGACACTCCATAGCGGGAGAACCCAAGATGCCAACCCTGCTCTCCGCCGCCCATACAGCTGTAATGCATTTCTTTAAATTGAATGTGAGATTTAGAATTGAATTGCCATGCAGCTACTATGTAACAATAACAAAAACCTTTTCACCAACAGGTGCAGTTTGAAAAGGCAGATGAACAGATAGCTGATCATGAAGTCAGTGGGTGAAGGAGAAGCTGTGGTGGCTGCCGTAACTGTAGAGGACAGGCACAGCAGAATTGTAAACTGGTTTGGAAAGACGGTCAGACATCATCTTATAGCAGTCGGGGTGAGGCTACTCTCTTTTATTTGTTTGATAGTGATAGAGAGTTGTACAGTACAATAAGGAGTCGGTTTGTAGCTTATCCCTGAAGCTGCCATAGGATTTTAAGAATGTGCTGTTATTTATTTGTATCCAATTTTTATTCTTCAAAAATTGCAGCCCCACTGAAAAAAAAATCTTGCTTTCCACCCCTCATGGCCACAATGAAGAGATACAATGAGGCACAGAAGGAAGATTAGAGTTAACATTCGTCTGTGATATTGGGGTCTCTCGATGTTTTCCATGCTTCTACTATGAAAGGGTCCAGAAAACACTTTTTATATGCATGGCAGTCCGATGATCTTTTGTCATCCACAGATGAGCTTCAAAACGATGTAGAAGGTGTATCGGTTTCATTTTCTGTAGTATTTTATTTTTTACACGATAAACTTACTGTATGGTCCATTATGCTGCTGTGCAGTGATGAAGTGCAGACACATTTTTAAGAACAGTAATTTTCTGCTACTTTAGCTAACATTTGTTACTTCTCGCCTTCTCATGACAAGAACAAATATCTGAGCATTTGTTACCCTTTATGATAAAGTTTAAATTCTTGGCAAATTCAACAAAATTCTGGTGTTCTGAAAAAGCGGCCAAAACTGATGAACTTATGCCTTTTTGCTTAAATATGGAGTACTTAAGTTGCATAAAAAATGTGCTAATGGTAGGCCACATATGTGTGTGTATATTATAAAATACAGAGAGAGAGACAACAGTCATAAAGAGCTGGAGATTCCACAACATATTCTTGAAAATGAGCAAATAAAGCAATAATACGTCTTTACAGACTTGAGTCCAAAACAGAAATGAAAATGAACAAGAACATGGCCGTTAAATATCTGGTAGGAAGGAAAGGGGAGGCTTTATGGGACTGGAAGTGGAAGTGATGTCTTTAGAAGGCTGGTTCTTCTGATGGTCTGCAGAGGAAGAGAGTGTTAGAGAACAGCACCAACCTCTGGTCCGGCGGAGAAATGCATTCATGTGTGCCCTTAAACTGTCTCCCATGTGCATATTGTAACCAGTAGAGGGTGCTGCAGCACACCAAACCCCAGACACCAGTCCCAGATGCAAACACCAGGTTTATGACCAAATAATTACCTTAACAAAGTCTTCTTAACAAGCACAAACACACTTCCCATCCCATCCTTCTATTCTTCCACTCTTCCCAGGTGAGCTTTGTCCTCTTCCTCCAGTTGGCTTCTTTATCTTCTGGGTCAACCGGAAGCCCCATAAAGTTGGTGTCATTACTCCCTGCAGCTCCCCCTTGCAGCCAACATGGAACCCAACAGGGCTTCTCCACGGGACTACAGATCCTAGCAGATCCTGTGGGTGTCCGTTTGGGACTCTTGACCCAGGGATGCTGCCATCTAGTGAATCGGGGGAGCCTGTACTCCTGACAGATCATCTCCCCCTGTCCTTTGGTCACAGTGGCCGCCTGTCCAGGTATAGAAGTTCAGTCCATCCCTACCAGAAGGCCAGCATATTCAATCCAAGGTTGCCACCCCCTGCCAAACTCCTGGCAAAGGCCTTTATTTCTTGGCTATTCAGTATGTGAGACTCCCAGCCAGGTAATAAATCATGCACCATTCTGGTCAGAACGCCAGCCAATGCCTGCTGTCCATCACAATACATTCATAAAGACACTTTATATGCAGTGGATTCATAAAGTTGTGTATTCAATTTAAAAAGGATACATTTGTCATGAATCTACACTCAATACCCTATAATGGCAAAGTGAGAACATCCATCCATTCATCCATTTTCCAACCCACTGAATCAGAACATAGGGTCACGGGGGTCTGCTGGAGCCAATCCCAGCCAACACAGGGCACAAGGCAGGAACCAATCCTGGGCAGGGTGCCAACCCACCGCAGCAAAGTGAGAACATTTTCCAAAAAATTTGCAAATTTATTAAAAATCAACAAACTGAAATCCCTTATTTATGTAAGAATTCAGACCCATTGCTGTGTCACTCCAAATGTTTGTTCATGTGCATCCTGTTTTCTGTAATTCTCCTTGAGACTTGCTTAGAACTTGACTGGAGTCCATCAGTGACAAAATGAAATGACTGGACATTGTTTAGAAAGGGACACGTGCGTCTGTGTATATGAGGTCCCATAATTCACACTGCAGGTCAGGACAAAAAGCAAGTCACGAAGTCCAAGGAATTCTCTGCAGAATTTAAACTGTGGTGAGGTATCAATTTAGGGCAAGGGGATAAAATCATTTCTAAAGCTTCCATGAGCACAGTGGCCTGAATTGTTATAAAACGGGAGAAGTTTGGGACCTCCAGGATTCTTCCTAACAGAGTAACAGGACAAAAAAAGTTCTTGGTGTGGGAGTCAACCTAACAAACCTTCAGATGTCCTCTGCTGAGATGGGAGAACCTGTTGGAAGGGTGACCATCTAAGCAACACATCACTCAGGTGCATATGACAGCCAGCTTGGAGTTTGCCAAATAGCACTGAGTGGCAGGACAGAAGCGACTCTTAAATACACGGCACATGAGAGCTCACTTGGAGAAAAGATCCTCTTGTCTGATGTGACAAAAATTGGACTCTTTCTTTGAGTAGAAAGTCCAACCACAGCTCATCACCTGTCTAATAACATTCCTACGGTGAAGCAGGGTGGTGGTAGCATCATGTTATGGGGGTGTCTCTCAGCAGCAGGAACACAGAGACTGGTTAGAACTGAGGGAAGGATGAATACAGTAACTAAGTGCAATTTGATGGGCAAAAGTGGCAAATTCATTCATTTTAAATTAAATCTATGCAACTTAGTGGGCAGAAAGTGAACGGGTCTGAAAACTTTCTGAATCCACCGTATGCTAGATTATTGGGAGACTCAAAAGGAGTGAGGTATGAGTTAGTGTGAGGTTTTGAATAAGTGCACTCTGTGATGAACTGAATCTTCCTGCCAGCCTGCTGATGCCAGAATGGTATCCAGCATGTTAGAATTTGGCCAAGAAGGTTAGGAAAAGTAATGAATGGAATAGCAACAGTGTGCTGAATATTGAAAAAAGTTACTGCTAAAGAGATCTGGCCTTTCTTACTCCTTTTAGCAGGCAATGTACTCATATATTTGCATAGTGAGTCAGCGTGATGGCACAATGGTTGGCACTGCTGCTTCACATATCCAGCTTCTTTGGGTTGAACCCCACTGTCTGTTGTTTGCACCAGTTTCCCTCGGGCTCTCTGCTTTTCTTCTAACATCCTATAAGATGTGCATGTAAGGCTAATTGGCCGTTCTAAGCTGACCTTTTGTGAGTCTGGGTGGGAGTCACCTGTGTGATGAGCCGGTGCCATATCAGGGGTTGATGCTGCATTCCTGTACTGTGGATACCAAATACAGAAAGGCATTTCCCAAATGGATCCTCCACACTCCGAGGTGAAAGATCCAGTTGGATATAACATTGACTCTTCACCTCATTGCATAACATAAAATTAAAAATATAGGTCAGCCAGAAATTACAGTTTAGTTTTTGAAACATATGGGGTAGAACGAGATACCTGCTTAATGTGTTTACTTTCTATTTTCAGAAGAAAAGAAAAAGTGTTTATATACATGTGCTTTTTATACAAATTTAAGGCTCTGTCACATTAGACGACTTTTCCAGTGATTTTCAGTCGTAGCCCATATTTACATAATTGTATCCAGTCAGTGGTGTGCTCCTGTGAAGACAATAATCTAATGTGACATACCCGGCGACTGAGGCCAACTAGTCTGCGATTGGCTAGGATAAAATGAAACAGGTTTGATTTCCTCATTAGTCAGAGGGGTGGGCTCTGTACGCAGAAGAGGCGGCAACCAAATGAACCAATGGGTGCTCATCCAGTACAATGTGTTTTGAATCTCACAAATAGAAGAGAAGCTTGCATATCTGATGCCTTGTATTTTACTTACCATACCATAATGGGAAAGATAAAGAAAGGGGGGAGATTACTGCTGAACTCACTGCAGCTGGTAACCCTTTTGTAAAGGCTGTCAGCAAAAAGGATCAAACATGACTGTGCTGGAAGGTCGCTCGGTAAATGTGATGTAGGCTGTGATTACCAGTCATATAATCTGACATGGCAGTGACGAGACCAGTGACTGAAATTGGCAAATCACGACATGCCACACAGCAAAAAGTTGCATAATGTGACATGGGCTTAAGCTACAAGCAAAAACGTTACCTCATGTTTCTCCTAAAATGACAAAGGAACAAAGTAGGAAAACATGTCACAAGTGGAGAATTCCAATCACACATGAGCAAGGTAATATGATTATGAATGCTGCTGGTGAAGCTAGTTTTAGAAATGTTGTTATGTTATGTTATGTTATGTTATGTTATGTTATGTTATGTTATGTTATGTTATGTTATGCTGAAGGCACTAAAGTTGAATATCTTGGTCTTCATTGGCAGGTCCTCCAGATCTTCAGTGGTGTTCTTAACAGCTTCATGACCATCTTCTTCACCTGCCTGTATAACAGATGTAGTCTCTATCTGATGTCTTCACTTTGGCCATGCCCCTTTGTAAAATGTTTTATTTATTATTTATCACTTACTGTCTATTTAACTTTATTTCTGTATAAATTCATTTAATTTTATTTCTGTATGAATTCATTTCATTTTTCACATTTTCATGTAATTATAAATTAATCCAATTCGCAATATTAAGCATACATCCCCACAATTATTTTATCTTCCATTTCTCTGGATGACGAGTCAGCCAATGCCAACAGCATTCCCTCCCAAGGAAAATGGCTCACATCATATCTTTCTAATAGGCACCAATTTGCCACACTTGGCCGATTTAAATCCTCCACCTCACCTGTGTCACGTGGTGTCCCTCAGGGTTCAGTCCTTGGGCCGTTACTTTTCTACTTTATATCCTTCCTTTGGGTCAGATCATTTGCAGACATGGCCTTATCTTCCACTGTTCTGCAGACGATGTATGTGATGTGCCAACTGTTGGAATGAAAAATGCAATGCAAATGTCTCTGTTATATGTGCTATTGCAGTGGTCTCATACACCAGTCCTGGAGGGCCACAATGGCTGCAGGTTTTCATTCTAACCCTTTTCTTAAGCAGTGACCTATTTTTGCTGCTAATTAACTTGCTTTGAATTAATTTTAATTGACTTGTTTTTTTAAGATTTGTTCCCCTGAATTTTTTGTTGTTCCTCTGAATTGCTTATTTCTTTCCTTAAATGGCATCCGAACAGAAATGAAATGAGAAGCGAGTGAGCCAACAGAAGACAAACTAAGTCAGGGCCTCAAACTGCAACCAATTTCACTCCAACCTGTTGCTTAATTAGGAGTCGATTCTTGTTGTTAATTAAACCCGTTCTTTAATTCCATGGCTTGTTGCTGCTCTCATTGTGCAATAGAACACATTTCTGAAATGATTGATTTTCTCTTTTCTAAGTGCACTATTAAAATGTTTTGGGGATCTGAGCAGATCAACATTCCAGAGACCTTCATCTTTCATTATTTTCAGATATCATATGATGGTCACAGTTTGCTTGTCATTTTTTGGTTCATTTTGTATGTCATTATTGTTAAATTAAGGAACAAGAAACAATTAAGGGCTCTGCGTCTTCAAGAGCAAGTCAAATAAAATTAGTTCAAAACAAGTTAATTAGCAGCAAAAACGGGACTCTATTTAAGGAAAGGGTTAGAATGAAAACCTGCAGCCACAGCGGACCTCCAGGTCTGGAGTTTGAGACCACTGTGCTATTAGATATGGGATTCATAAAATGAATGTTAATGTTTGTGGTGCACCATCTGCTAGAATAACAAAGACATAGCAACTGAACAGACACTATCTATCTATCTATCTATCTATCTATCTATCTATCTATCTATCTATTTAATATGTAGTGCCTTTCCTATCTATCTATCTATCTATCTATCTATCTATCTATTATATAATGCCTTTCATTATCTCTATCTATCTATCTATCTATCTATCTATCTATCTATCTATTATATAGTATCTTTTTATCTATCTATCTATCTATCTATCTATCTATCTATCTATCTATCTATCTATCTATCTATCTATCTATCTATCTATTATATAGTGCCTTTCATATCTATCTATCTATCTATCTATCTATCTATCTATCTATCTATCTATCTATCTATCTATCTATCTATCTATCTTCATATAACACCCCTTTTACACACTTTGGCCTTTTTGTCATTATATTGCTGAAAGTTCCCTGACTTGTTGAATTATGATTTTTTTGTCATTTTCGCCTACATTCATTTATGATCTCAATAAAAAACTTAAATAGCAAATACTGTTATGTGCCACCAACTCTGTTTAATTAACTGCATGTTTTGCTTCTTGTAGTATTTTATATGTGGAATTTTTGCCATAGAAATTCAGAAGAGACCAGCACGACACAAAGTTAGTGCCATTTTTCTTTAATTGTGCACATGTTACCACTAACCTTTGCTTTTAAAAATAAATAATTAATGTATGTTTGATATAAGATTTAGAATTCTTCCCCCCTAATGTTGTCTTTATGGAAACTGAATGTCCTCCTGTGCTTACACAGCCAAACTCATGCTGGTTATGCCAGCTGGAAACTGCACATTATGTACGTGTGAGTATTGCTGTGTGTTTGGACTGTTACCTTATCAAGTGTTATTTCCAGCCTTAATGATTTTAAATTGAATTCTGTGAGTTTCAAAATGATACTTTCCATTACTTCTGAAAATAATATTTACACCTGTGTGATTTGTGATGCATAATAATCAATAAGATGGTCATTCAGGACGATGCCATAATAATGTGGAATTTAAAAAAGAAATTTTAACTTGGTTAATTAATTATTAGTTTTGCCTTCAGCAATACTGGCAATTAATTAAATAATTCAGCAAAGCTCCCACTTTATTTACCTTTCCATTCTCTGTTTTTCTGCGGTGGGTTGGCGCCCTGCCCAGGATTGGCTCCTGCCTTGTGCCCTGTGTTGGCTGGGATTGGCTCCAGCAGACCCCCGTGACCCTGTGTTCGGATTCAGCGGGTTGGAAAATGGATGGATTCTCTGTTTTTGGCAGTGGTGGTCTCAGCCTTTAGACTTGTATCAAGGTAACTGAGGCACACTCATTATAGGAAACAGAATAATACAATAACACAAGGATTATCTAAGTATGATAACTGCAAATATATATATATATATATTGACATATAAGACTGGACTCAGACATACTAGACAGACAAACATTTAAAATACAGATTGGCTGTTTACTGGAGTTCTACTTTATCTTGGCACAAATAAATAGTTTTATAATATCACGTCTTTAGAGGATCCCCTATAAAATGTCAGTGAGTGTATTCAAGTCACAGTTCCATCGGGTCACTCACTCCAGAAAAGATGCTTCCTTCTGGGAGGCTCAGGTTTTAATGGAGGCTGAACCAGAAGGGGTAGGGCCAGGTGTCCCGACCTGCCGGTTTCTCAGCACTCTGACAATATTAGCGTTAGCATCCCCTTACATCCCGGCAGGTTATTACATGTTATTACATGGCTCGATGGAGTCTGGGAGGAGGTCCTCCTGCATGCGTACGTGACAAGGTGTTAAAGTCCAGAACCCACATCAGTTTTAATGATAAAACCCTCTTCCTATAGTGTTTGTTGATCATCAAACAATAAACTTTATTAAATTTCAATTAAGTGACCTGTGCTCATGTGTTTACGGCAAAGTGAGCACACAACCAAGTGATGCGCACCAAAATGGCAGAAGGAAACAGATGAGCAGCAACATTTGCTGAGCGTCAAGAAAAATCACAGAAGATGATTAAGTGATGAAGAATGAAAAAGAATAAGAAGGCAAAAGGATGAACTACATTGATAGGCAAGAGTTAATCCTGAATATGGAGAAATGAAGCAGAAGACAAACACACAATGGCTTATAGTCATGCCAGACAAATTCCAGGATACAGAAAACAAGAACATCCCAGAAACAGAAATCAACAACAACAACAACAACAACAACATTTATTTCTATAGCACATTTTCATACAAACAGTAGCTCAAAGTGCTTTACATAATAAAGAATAGAAAAATAAAAGACACAATAAGAAAATAAAATAAATCAACATTAATTAACATCGAATAAGAGTAAGGTTCAATGGCCAGGGGGGACAGAAAAACAAAAACTCCAGACGGCTGGAGAAAAAATAAAATCTGTGGGGATTCCAGACCATGAGACCGCCCAGTCCCCTCTGCAATGCAATCATGAAGAATGCCACATAGTCAAAAACCTCCGACTACACTGAACAGCGCTTCGCTTCCCAAACTCGGTCCTGGGGACCCCCTGTGGCTACAGGTTTTTGCTCCAACTACCTTCTGTTTTTTTTTGAACTCCTGGGCTAATTAAGTGATGTGTTATTTCCCAGATTCTGTGGTTTGGGAACAATCTAGAAATTAGAAAACAATATTAAAAAAATATTAAAATATACAAAGCAGCTATATGGGAATAATGTACTTTTTCTTTTTAACAATAGTTTCATCTTGATTTTTATTCTACTTTTCTAGGTGTTCTAATTGTTTAATTAAACCATTATTTACTAATTAGTGGGTCTGACGCTAAAGTAGTTGCAGCCTTTGATTATTTAGTGTTGTTTGCTCTGCTCGTCTTTAATTGTCATTAATAAGATACAACAAAGAGACAAAGGGCAAAATAGAATAAAAACAGAGTTAAGCATTTAAAACTCTAGCAAAAGCATTAATATTTCCAAATATCTTATAAATGTAAAAATCATGCTGCTGTGCTTTTCTGAATATAGAAAAAGAGAAAAAAATAAAATTTGTATAAATTAAAAATGAAATGAGCTCAGTGTTTTCAGGTATTGTCACTGATTATGAAGTTGGTTGGAACAAAAACCTGCAGCCACAGGGGGGTCACCAGGACCGAGTTTGGGAAGCACTGATATTAAAGCATTGCTGTTCTGTTTATAGGGGGTCCTTGGGTTACGACACAGTTGCGTTCCTACAACAGTGATGTAACCCGGATTTTGCTGTAAGTCAAAACACGCTCTAGCCTAAGTCACTTACCTATCCTAACACATTTGCAAAATCATAATCTAGAACATTAAAACATAACTAAGCCACAGAAAAAGGAAAAGGACATCAATATACTGTACTGTAGTAACAGAAACAATGAGTGTAAAAAAATTCCTTACAACAACAACAACAACATTTATTTCTATAGCACATTTTCATACAAACAGTAGCTCAAAGTGCTTTACATATTAAAGAATAGAAAAATGAAAGACACAATTATAAAACAAAATAAATCAACATTAACATCGAATAAGAGTAAGGTTCAATGGCCAGGGGGGACAGAAAAAACAAAAAAACTGCAGAAAAAATAAAATCTGTAGGGATTCCAGACCATGAGACCGCCCAGTCCCCTCTGGGCATTCTACCTAATATAAATGAAACAGTCCTCTTTGGATTTAGGGTTCTCATGGAAGGGCTTGATGATGATGATGGTCACATAGACTTCTGCCTTTTAATCCGTCCATCATTGTTTGAGCATCATGAAGCTTTGAGTAGGTGGAGGTGGCGCAGGAAAAGAAAACAGAAAAGAGAGTAGGGGTCAGTACGGATTTTAGAGCCACCATGAATAGTTATTTTGAGGAGATTGAACATATAGAGTATCAGGATTAAGTTAAATTACGATTAAAATGAAGTTATAGAAAGGCCATGTTAAAGTAATGTGTTTTCAGCAGTGTTTTAAACTGCTCTACTGTATCAGCCTGGCGAATTCCTATTGGCAGGCTATTCCAGATTTTAGGTGCATAGCAGCAGAAGGCCGCCTCACCACTTCTTTTAAGTTTTGTTCTTGGAATTCTAAGGAGACACTCATTTGAGGATCTGAGGTTACGATTTGGAATATAAGGTGTCAGACATTCCGATATATAAGATGGGGCGAGATTATTTAAGGCTTTATAAACCATAAGCAGAATTTTAAAGTCAATCCTGAATGACACAGGTAACCAGTGTAGTGACATCAAAACTGGAGAAATGTGTTCAGATTTTCTTTTCCTAGTTAGGATTCTAGCAGCTGCATTCTGCACTCGTTGCAAACGATTTATATCTTTTTTGGGTAGTCCTGAGAGGATTGCATTACAGTAATCTAGTCGACTGAAAACAAACGCGTGAACTAATTTCTCAGCATCTTTCAGTGATTTCAGTGATTCCTTCTGATCTCTTTACAATGTCTAATTCCACTTGAAGACTCTGACTTTCGTTTAGGAGCCATGATAAGGGCCACAAAGTCGCCAAACAAAGCAACACAAACAGAACACTTCCTCCGCGTGCAACCAAACTAGTTTGCCAACTCCCTCACTCATACGCCGCGTTACTGCGTATTCTTCAGCTGCATGCAACCAGACTAGTTCGCACACGTAGTCTGTAAGCCAAAACACTCAACATCTCAATTTTTTGAAGTTTTTATGGGAGTGAGCGTTGTAAACTCGAAAACGGCGTATGTCGAGACGTTGTAATCCAAGGACTCCCTGTATTGATATTTCACTGATGACCGCTACTTAGCAAAGTTAATCAGCAGTGTGATGAATGTCATGCTGTGATGTTTAAAGTCAGAAACTAAAGAATGTGTTGCCAAAATCTTCTTAATGAAATGCAAAAAGGAAAATCTTATCCCGAAAGGCATCTTGATGAGGAATCCAACAATACCCACTTACAATAAATCAAAGATGTCTCTCTTAAAGGTTTTCCAATGCCGTCTCTGTCCAGATGTCAACACAGGGAACTCCAGTCTCTGTATTCCATCTTGCCTGAAGAAGGGGCCTGAGCGGCTTGCATGTTGTAATCTGTTCAGTTAGCCAATAAAAGGTGTCATTTTACTTGACTTCTCATTATTGCCATAATAAAAAAATGTCCGCTTGTTCTTTGATGAACTGCTAGAATACAACAATAAATTATGACTTTGAGAGTTGTCATTTCACCCTACTTTCTTCTGTATCAATCTATGGCTAACACGGTACAACACTCTACTGCTTTGAGAGGAACTGAAAAGGTAACTTTAGAGATCATGAGAGGTTCCAAGAGCTCTTTATCGTTCACTTGGTTTTCATTTTCATTTTAATTTTGGACCAGGGGGTCATTGTGTTTCACTAATAAATATTAAAATAGTTTGCTGACTTATTGTCCCATATACCATAGAGAGGTCCTTTCATCGGATTGGCTGGCCCAGTGCTGTCTCAGCTGTGGAATGGCCAAATGGCGGAGGCAGCTTGATGGATGAGGTCTCCAATCCAAATTATATTATGTCATGTCATCCATTGTTAAATTCTGCTACGTACTTCTAAAATTTTTATTTTTATACTGTATTGAGGATTTGTTCTGTTCTGTGTATTGTATTGTATTGACCTCCTTCTTTTTGACACCCACTGCACGCCCAACCTACCTGGAAAGAGGTCTCTCTTTGAACTGCCTTTCCTGAGGTTTCTTCCATTTTTCCCTACTGGGTTTTTTTGTCTTCTTAGAGAGTCAAGACTGGGGGGCTGTCAAGAGGCAGGGCCTGTTAAAGCCCATTGCGGCACTTCTTGTGTGATTTTGGGCTATACAAAAATAAATTGTATTGTATTGTATTGTATTGTATATTCTACACATTCTTTTTGTGTGAATCTTTTCTCTTCATTGCAGGTTTCATCCCTGATGGCACTAAACATATTCAGTTTGATCCTGGGATTGTGTGCTGGTGTCATTCACGTATTACAGATGTCTCTACTTCATCTCTTCATGCTTACGACGGTTCAAGTACGTGTCATCTCTTTTTACACTAAAGTCTCAACTTCAGTCTCCCAATGTCGTGTTTTGGCTTGGGCACCACCTATGGCTGCTCCTCAGCTTTGAGCACAGTGCTTACTGTTATTAGAAAAGGAGACGAGGCCTGGAGTATTCTGAAAATGTTCTGATTGCAACAAATAAATTGGACCCCTTAGCGGTGCTCAGCCCACCTGCCCAGGGCCTTTCTCAGACAGACCTATATACATTAAATCATTTATAAAGAAGGTCTTGCAATGGTGTTTTGTGTAAAAACAGGTTTAATAGTTTTAGGTCCATTGACTTTACTTATCAGTTTTGGCTTTTTCTTTATGTTTTTTAATGAATTGTTTTGACGCTCACCTGTTAATCCTCTATGCTTGTCAATACTTTTGCCCATTCCTGCAAAATCACAATACCTCCATTGTTCATGAATAGACTTATTTGATGGCTTCAGCCATGAACTTTGGTGTTCTTCATGATATTGAAATCTTCTCCCTTAATTTTTAATACACCTTTTACATTAAAAGTTACATTTCGCATGAGAGTTATTATATGAAGAATTTATGTAGTTTGTGAATGGCAGGGATTTACCAGCCCCCATTCTTGGTTTGTCATCTTTTTTATTTCATTTTATTTGAAGAAAATAACATTTGATATGATCAAGTCTAATTTAATATGACGAAGAAGATAGAATTACATACAGTCAAGTCGAACCTAACAAAATGGAGTTCAATCCCAACACAAAGGTTTGTCATGTATTAGACGTATCCTCAGTGATAATTTCCTCTAAGCTCCTTCTAATATCACTCCTCAGATGGGGATGTGTGATGAGTGGACATGCTTAAGCCAATGTCACATTACATTACTTTGTGTCGTGGGGTCAGTCAGATTGACGACTGCAGTCACTGATCTTGTCGCTGACCCATGTTGACTTAAAAGACTGAAAATTTGTTGACTAAGCGCTGATCTTCCAGCTCAGTCATGCTCACTGTTTTTTGTGACACCCGGTAGCATTGTGCCTAACAGAACAGGCTCTGTACAAAGGGTAAACTGCATTGGCTACAGACTACGAGTTTCAAAGCATGTAAGTTCCAATAAGTTCCAAATGCATTTCCAAAAATGCACACTAGAGGGGGATATCACTATCAGACCCCAGCTAGAACGTGCTTACATCGCTTGTGCATTAGCGGCGGGTGGAAAAGTAAAAGGGATACCGTTTTGCCGATGTTAGCGCCTAAGCGACTGTTTCTTTCTTTGGAGGTTTTGTATTGCTGACGTGCTCGCCTCGCTTGTGTTATTAGCGGCTAAGCGAGTTTTCTGTATCCGCGAAGGTGGAGCCCTTACCCCCAACTCCACCTCTCACTTCTGGGGCGGACAGACAGACACACTTCCACACATAAGACGTTTATATACAAGAAAAGATTTATTCTTCACAAAAATGCTCTGCAGCACAAGAAACTCCTTAGAGCACAAAAGGAAGGCAACACAATCCACAGAAAACTGAGTCCCAGTACAGAATCCAAGGTAAATTCAAACACTTAGCACAGGTTCAGATATCCAGGAAATCACAATAAGCACAAAGCACAGCAAACATGAAGAGACACTCCATTCCTTGACACATTTGAAATGAACTCTCAGGAACTATGGAAGGCTCTGCAATTTATAGGGTGGAGGGCAGTGATAGGCAGGTGGCCCCGCCTCTTGGGGAACCACCCCTTAAACACATGATGTATAACAGAGGCTGCACAGAAGCAAAGCCAAAAATGAATGAAGATAAGGAGCATAAATGAAAGAATCAAAAATGAATGAAACAGACATTAAACACAAACTTGAATCCCAGTCAAAGGGGGAACTCTCGGCTTACAATGACACCCAAAAGACCAAAGGAACTGCCCAAAGCAAAGGCAATCCAAGTCAAACAGACTCCCAACAGAGAATGCAAAGCAAAGTCAAAAAACAGAGAAAAATTCAATACTTTACAATAAAAGGCCCAAGAATTCACCAGCACCAGAACACAATCACAATAAATAGCCAGGAACTATGGAAGGAGCTCTAGATTTATAGGGCAGAGGCCCCAACTCTTGGGAGATCCCCCAAAACACATGGAACATGACATGGGTTTAGATACAGACATACAAGGTCTGTCCGAAAAAAATCCAGCCATTGTTAATATAACAAGTACTGTTTGCACTGCATCGAGGTAACGTGGCAGCCAAGAAGAGTAGACTGAAATGCGCATGCGTGAACAATGATGACTTCACTGGACTAGACACTAATGAGTGAACATGTGTACTGTGCGGCCATCATATTCAAAATGACCGAGCAAGTAGAGCTACGAATCTGCATCAGATTTTGTGTGAAGCTTGAACATTCGTCCGCAGAAATATTCAGATGATTCAGAAGGCTTCTGGGGATAAACAAATGACTGTAGAGCAAATAAAATTGTGTACTACTGTTCTTCATCAGCTGAACAAAATGGCACAGCTATGGGCAACTGGTTGTTAACAGCTTCATCATGACAACGCGCCTGCCCATGCATCATGTCTCGTGCAGAGTGTTTTGGCGAAACATCAAATCACCCAGGAGACTCACCCTACAGCCCAGATTTGGCACCCTGCGGCTTTTCCCAAAACTACTTCCTAAAATCACATTTGAAAGGGAAGAGATTTCAGACTGTCAATGAGATTTAGGAAAATACCATGAGGCAGCCGATGCCGATTCCAACAAAGGGTTGTGCGAGCATTTTAAACAGTGGAAGAGACGCTGGGAGAACTGTGTGAGATCCAAAAGTGCCTACTTTGAAGGGGACTGAGGCCTTATTGTTTTCTGTATCTTCTTCAATAAATGTATCTATTTACATGGCTGGATACTTTGCAGACAGACCTTGTATAAAACATAAAGAATACTATAAATCATAAACAACAGAAATAACGATGTATACAAATAAAGCAAAAATGTACAAATAAGATACAAAACAAGTATTTGAAGCCCAGCCAGGGGAGGAAAGGTGGTTGACATACGACAGGGGCACGTTGAGCAGCGATATCGGCCCTCCATTCTGTTTTGGTACGTAAATCACAAAAAGCATCAGAATCCTCTTCTATTTGTGATGTTTCTTATTCCCATTTGTTACATTCTATGCATTGTTCTTCAGAATGGGCACTCATTGGTTGTCACCACTCATGCACACAAAGCCCACCCCTCTGACTAAAGACAAAGTCAAACCTGTCTGATTTTGAGTTGTAAAACACTAGCAAACCTAGCTGACAGCATGTTACCGCTTTGGACTCTTCTGTCTTTTAATTTAACATTTCTTGCTGACTTGGAGTGGCACGTTGTCCCCCATTTTCTATTCTTGCTGCTGGCCACTTGGCTGGGTCTTTGTGTATAATTTTGCCACAACTTTTGCAGTTGTTTGTTCCTAAGGTCTTGTTCATTCCACTAAGATCACTACACTGGTCTCCCTGCCAGTTAAGGTATTGGGGTTTATACCTGCTGGGTTGTCAGCCCAGCCCTGCTGTCCAACACAAATGATTCAGCATGCAAGTCGAATCCAGGGTGTTGAATTCAAGAGGTGACAAAGTCACCTGCTGTGCTGCTTTATTATGAAAACACCAGCAGATGACAAAGTATTTCAATTCTGCTTTAAATGCGTAATATTAATATTGTGTTTCTGTTAAGGTCATCATTGCACTTTTAACACTCCTGGGAATGGTCAGCTCCATGTACTGTCTGATCCTGATCTGCCTGTCATTCGAAAGATACCAGCTACGCTATAAAGTGCGCTACCGACGATTAACAGAGGTACGTACATCGTAAACTGCCTTTAGTATCTGAACAGTCTTACAAGCTGACTACACTGGACATTGAAGATTTTGCTTCCTGAACACCTTTGGGTGCACCCTATGAATTTTTGCCTGATGATCACAAAAATCCCCTTTGAATTTTACTTTCACATACTGTTTTATTCTGTGGTGGGTTGGTGCCCTGCCTGGGATTTGTTCCTGCCTTGCGCTCTGTGTTGGCTGGGATTGGCTCCTGCAGACCCCCGTGTCCCTGTGTTAGGATGTTTTAGGTTGGATAATGGATAGATGGATACTGTTTTATTGCAATCCCTGACTCTATATTTGTGATTTCCTTTCATATTAGAAGTATGCACTTACAGTAGAACAACTACAACTGGACCATCCGTGACAATCCAAAAGCTACTAAGAATGCAGCTCAGCTCAGATATTATAGAAAAATGTATTTCTTATAAGTGGTAATCTCTACATACTAGAAAAGTATTATAAGCACATGAGAAAAGTAGACACTATGTTTTACTAGGCATTAAGATGTAAGAGTCAGGATTAAAAAGACTTATTTTAATTATTCTGTATGAGCTAGAAACCACCACTAGTTCATTAAGCTAAAGGTTAGACGTACAGAAGAGCCAGAGAAGGATGGGTCCCTCGCTTAAAGAGGGAATGTGAACTCTTTGGCTGTAAATAATGGTAGCGAGTGCCGAGCTGGCAGGGAGTAAGGCCTTGTCAAACAGAAATGATGGACAGAGAAGGGTTTTGACATCCCCTCAGTTAAGAAATATTGGCAGAATGAATTAGAGGCAAGATTAGAGCAGTGAAGTGAAAGAAGTCAGATGACGATGAATAATGGCTTGGATGATAGGAATTGAAATAAATGTAAGAGATGCCTATGGCTCAGAGCTCAAATCATTGAAACTGAGTCTGTTTGTGCGCCGTACCATAAAGCTTCATTCTGCTGAATGTCCTGAGACGCAGAGTGGCTTCATTGGGGCTCAGGGTGCCTGCGACAGTCTGCTTTAACAACATTAAGTAATGCAATGGAAGAGCCGGGCTAAAGAGTCTCATTACATTAACATCCATAGCATTAGGTTTACCTATGAAAAAAAATGGATTCAAAAACGTATAATTTCTTTCAACAATAAAATATGTCATTACGTGTAACAGAAACATGCAAATACAAAAACTTCAAAATAAATAAAGTAGGAAAGGTATGTCTAATGTCCATGGCTTTACAGATGCAGATTTAGTACACGTCCTTCGTGTGACACGTTTTGAGACAGTCACAAATGCACAGCCCAATGTTGCAATTGGGGCAGTAGACGTGTGTTTCATTGCACGCTTTTCTTAAAAAATTTTTTTTTGTCTCTTGATCATATCAGGGTAGAATATCAGTGTTTGATCCACACAATCAACATATCCCTTGTGTTATTGTGAGTTACCACAGCACCAGGCTTAGTGACTTCCACATTTCCCTTGACACGATCATTGACAGTCACTACATGGTGAACAGTGTGCTCTGGAGGCTAACATCTTCCTAGTCCTTCCAGTTGATCACAGTCATTTTGCCTTTTTGCCACATTCCTACTTGACCATGTGAATCTTCAACCCAACCAAATTCACGAGCCTTATTATGAGGGGTTTGGCTGCACAGTGCTGTATGCATCATTTTCACTGGCCCTGTCAACATTTGATGACCAGTTCACATTGCCATCGCTATTGCTTGATTCAACTAAAGGTTCAGTTTCAGTTTGATCTAAAACTGGCTTTATATCTTTTTGTTTACAGCCCATTGTACATGTTGGTTGAGGGCTCCGCCCCACTCATACTGTAAATATTGATGAGTTGCCTTTCTCACACACATGAACCTTTGGGACAGCTTAAAGGCTCTGGTAGTAATAATTCTTCGCTGATCCACAAGATGGCACTCTTCCTCCTTCTATAGACCGGATAATTGACAACCTAACCAACCTCTGACGTCAATTTCGGTATCCGTCTCGCTGAACCCGCCTCTTTCTGCCTGGCCTGTACTTAAGCAGAAGTCTTGCCATCTTATGATCTGAGACTCATGTCCTTAGTGACATTTCAAATCCTTAGTGACATTTCTTTTGCTGAAAAGCCACACTTATTTTTGCCTTTATAATATACAGGGTTGCAGTGTCGCTCACAACTCTTTATCTTAGATGGACAACTCCCCAACTCTGGTCCTGGAGGGCCCCAGTGGCTGCAGGTTTTCATTGTAACCCTTTTCTTAATTAATGACCAGTTTTTGCTGCTAATTAGCTTCTTTTGAATTAATTTTAATTGACTTGTTTTTTAAGATTTATTACCCTGAATTTCTTTACTTTTCCTCTGAATTGCTTCATTTCTTTGCTTAAATGGCACCCAAACAGAAATGAAATGTGAAGTGAGGGAGCCAACCGAAGACCAACTAAGTCAGGGCCTCATTCTCCAACCAATTTCACTCCAACCAGTTGCTTAATTAGGTGCCGATTCTTGCCGTTAACTGAACCCATTCTTTAATTCCATGGCTTGTTGCTGCTCTCATTGTGCAATAGCAGACATTTTCGAAAGAGCACTGATCAAATGTTTTGGGGATCTGAGCAGATCAACATTCCTGAGACCTTCACCTTTCTTTATTTTCAGATATTGTATGATGGTCGCAGTTTGCTGATCATGTTTTGGTTCATTTTATATCTCACTAGCCATCCCCCGTGGCTTTGCCCACCTATTAGTGAAACAGGACAGTGAGGAGGGCCCTGCCTGGCTCGCTACTCCTGACGTCACGCTCCCAAGGCCCACAGCCTCTATTTCAGATTATTGGGGATATTTCACTCCTGCAAGCAAATTATGATTCTTAGCGCAATGAGACAAGTCGCAAAATCAGCTGGAATTTCAAGCAAATTATAGAAAAAAAAAGATCTAAATCCGTTAAGTAGTTCTCTCATTCGTTAACTAAGCGGAGTTAAGGTTACACCCTGAGGCAGACGAGTGAGTGAGGAGGGCCCACCACACTCCCCGGAGCCTGATGAGTCTCTCTCGGGTTTGTGCTAATAAATCGGTACTGCAAGCGAACTACGATACTTAGTGCAATAAGAAAGTCGCAAAATCAACGGAATGTTCAAGCAAATTATAGAAAAAAACCCAATCTAAATCTGTTAAGTAGTTCTCTCGTGAAAAGCGGACAGACACACAAACGGGTATAAAAGACTATAAGAAATTTCGCACTTGGACCATGAAATTTTTAAAACCATTTCTTAGCAACCACAAATGGGCCAAGGGTAACCTACATTCCAAATTTCAAGTCCTAAGTCCTCATGGTTTGGGATGAGTGCCTCAGTGGTATTTGGCTTTTATATACAGGTAAAATTCTGTTACAACGAATATCTTTACAACAAAATTTTCATTACAAGGAAGTATTTTTATGGTTTCGACAGCTTCCCTATATGATACGGGTCTATAGAAATCTCATTACTACAAAATACATTCAGCAGATGCTGTCATTACAATGAAATGCCCAAAAGGCCTTGAAATGCCTGAATGAATCATCCACAGAGCAGTTAGTTCTGTGGTCGCAGCTCAGTTGTGCACAACAATCCCCAAACAGAAACACTTTTTTTTTTCTTTGTTTTTTTCTTTCTTCGGAATTTCCTCATACTGTTTATTTTGCTTATCACTCGTCAACATTTGAAAAACATCCATTGTCACCCTCCTACAGAAAACGGCAGACATGAAAAAACGATAACACTTCATATTAGACAAAAAAAAAACTTTCAATTTTTCCAGTTCTCGATTGCGTCAAAAAGAAAAAAGACGTTGCTGGTGAATTCGGAATTTCGTCATCGACACTGTCAACTTTCTTCAACGGCTGAGCAAAAAAAGAAGAAAAATCTCAGGTTGCAAATGTATGTGAACTGCTGCATAGATGTTGAAAAAGCAGTTTTTATGTGGCTCAGTGATGCTCGTTCAAGAAACATTCCTATTAATGCAGCACTCATTCAAGGAAATGTGAGGTTTCTAAACCCCCAAGTGGACAACACACCAAAGAGTGTCCCGAAGTGCGATCACCACCTCTGTGGAATACAGTTTATCCATTGCTGGGGCAACATCAGGCTCACAGCTCTGCTGTGGCTCTTCACCGAAGCAAACACAAAAGATCTTGATGGGTGATGCAAGGAACATTGTAAATGCAGGGAACAGGATTACTTGGCCACTAACCTGGCCACGACCTGCCTGACTGTGTCTGTGTATAGGACAGTGGCAGATCACACGCTACAATAAATAACCGTGCTGTTCCTGTTTCACGCTGAATAAAGCTGGTTTTGCTAAAGTATTGAGACTCAGCCTCGTATTTTGGGGTGTAAGACAGGGACTTATAGCGTGACCACAATCTTTTATGATTCACTTCTATGAAACAATCTTCCACAGATGCGGCAATCTCGCTTCGGGACGCACTTCAGCATGTTGTTCCCATTGGGTGGGGAGTAGGGGTGATCCCAAAAGAGTTCAGAAACCTCACAATATGAGGAAGAAGAAAAGGATGATTCAGCTTCTGATTGATAGCTGTGTTGCCCACAACATGCTTTCACATTTAGATAATGTTCACGTTGAATTCCTCCCACCCAATTGCACAGCACTGCTTCAGCCATTGGATTTGGGCATCATTCACACCCTGAAAGTATATTATCACAAGGAAATGCTGAGAAAAATTCCTGTCAGCTTGTAGACAGTTGAAGATTAAAATTAACACGAAAGAAGCTATTGAAATGATTGCAAACACCTGGATGTAAGTTAAAGAAAGCACTATAGTGACAAATACAGAATCTCATTACAACAAAATATTTTTTAGGTCCTTGGCAGTTTGTTGTAATGGAATTTTACCTGTAGATATATTATTTTTTGGCTGATAATTAAGGAAAAAGAAACAATTAAGGGTTCAGAATGTTCAACAGCAAGTCAATTAAATTTAATTCAAAAGAAGTTAATTAGCAGCAAAATCAGGCCACTAATTAAGAAAAGGGTTAGAATGAAATCCAGCAGCCACTGTGGACCTCCAGGACAGGAGTTCGGGACCCCTGCCTTAGAGTGACAAATCACACATAAGTGTTCATCACAATGTTTGCAGTGTTATATTATTTCATCCACTAAATGGCAGCTGAATACTGCAACAAGTCTTACTAGAGTTAACACTGTGAGGCAGATCCTTACACATCACCCCAAGTCTGACTCGGGAATAACTGTACATAGATACAATTCTGAGTCCAAGTGGCACTCGGGGTTAACGGCAAGCAGTTTAAAAAGTACTGGCCACTCTGTAAGTATTTTTGCCTCCTGTTTATATAAAACTTGGACAGATGAAAAAGTTTGTGACAACACAAGGAAAAGTAAGTCTTTTGGGGCCATTTACTCTGCTTTGTGTGCTTCCACTTTGGATGCAGAGTGTAAGACATTTAAGACTATTGCTGGTGTTTGAAAAATAGGATTCTTTTGCATTTATTTCAATATAACACCATGAATAAGGCACAGTAGCGTGTGTCTCCAATTATAAGGGTTTTGCCAGATACAGATGATGTCAGCATTAATTCCTGCTTGGGACTAATAACTCATTCACTATCATTAAAGTTTTAAAGTTCTTTAATAGTTTGTGTGTCTCTTGTTCTGCCGTTTACTCAAGATGTCAAGAAAATTGAGCCACTGCTTTTAGATGTAACTTTTTCCCTAAGGTGTGTTTAATTATTTTTATTTCTTTTTTTTTGTAGGAGTTAAATGAAAATGACACAACCTAAATGGGAACAGAAGTCTTGTCAAAATGAAGAGACTTTGCTTGTTTTTTCCTTCATGCATTTGGAGTGCAAATCGTCAAAGAAAACAACAAAACAAAGCAGATGAATCGTAAAAGTGAAATTTTATGGCCACAGAAACTGAGAAGTATTGCAGGAGGGCTGCATGAGTTCACTATGGGGAACAAAGACATAGTTTGGAGAGAGTTCTCTAACTTGAAATGAGAAAAATTAGATAATAATAATAATAATAATAATAATAATAATAAGAAGAAGAAGAAGAAGAATACATTTTATTTATATAGCGCTTTTCCCATGATGCTGGAAGCTGCTTTATTTTTCTACAATTGGTATTTGAATATTCCAGTGGTTTGCATAAATAATTAAAACACAATGGATCAAAGCATTTCCATTTTTAATGTACTATATTATAATGTTTATGTTATTAAATGAATTGAGCAAATCAATGACTCTATCTGTGTGGTACTGTAAGCCATTATCCCATATTCTGGCCTTTCATGTCGGAGAGGACAAGGCCAAACAATCTGCGCTGCACTGAAAAAAGTATAACATTGATGTTGTTCATTCAATGTAAATTTTTTTTTTCAAGCAACTTAAGATTAATCATTTAGTGTTAATATTAATTAATGTTTGGTTTCAGATCTCAATCAAAGTAAAAAAATTCTTTTTACCAAAGTATGTTATGGTGGAGGGAATAAACATAAAAATCCTATTTCAGTTAACCTAATATTTTAGGTTGTTCGTGTGCTGTTTGGGAGGGACCATTTGTATATTCTTCCGGTTGAACTTTCCAGCGTGCTGGCTTTCCAACTGCCAAAAAAGAAGAACACTTTCCCGAGTGGAGTGGACGTGGCTATACAGGTCTGGGGCTTCATGTATAACGCCATGCGTAGAATTCACACTATAACATGGAGTAAGCAGAAAAGCGGGAATGTGCGTATAAACTAAAATCTAGATGCATAAATCTGTGCGTACGCAAACTTCCAGGTTCTTCTGTTACATAAATCCCAGTCACCGTGAAAAGTAACGCACGTGCACACACCTGCTGTCCCGCCCCAACTCCTCCAAGAATTACGCCTCTTTGAATATGTAAGTCAATATAAATAGCCCTTAAGCTCAGCGTTCTGTGAAATGACAATGGCAAAAGCACGGGGGAAAATATAAGAATTTCAGCGAATACCAAGTGGAGGCAAAGGAAAAACATTATTTGTTGGTTTAAACATTGGTATAAACAAGAAAAGGAAGTTTATCGAGTGTCATGGCGCGTCGGGGAAACTCGAAAGCTCAAGTTCACAAAGTCACACAGTGCTCGAAATAAAAAAGAAGTTGTCACATATCAAAGTTGCCATGAAAAGGCAAGTCGTAGCCCACCGTCTGAGTGTCATATGAAAGCTAGGGCACAGAGGGAAAAAAGGCACACAGAGGGGAAAAAGCACGAAATGTCAACTTTAATCTCAAAATTTCCACTTTAATCACGTAGTTTATTTTGTCATTAAAGTAGAACATCATAAACTTAATCTTAAATTCATTTAATTAACTAGTTTCTCAAATCTCATCGTAACTAAAGTAGTACGTTAAATGCTTTGTTTTGTTTTTGATCTTCTATGTGCTCTATGTGTGTGAATCACTACGTGCTTCCGGGCTTTCTCTTCCTCCGACAGGACACAGAATCCATTACATTCGTGATATTACAGCTCTCTGAATAACTAAAATACTGAAATGTATGCGTGATATCATTTTTATGATGATAGGACTTAAAGCACGTTATTAAACATGGGAACATGGTGGCGCAGTGATTGTGCGCGACCTTCGATGAAATAAGTTATTGCAGCAGTACTGTCTCTTTCAAATGTACTAACCCCCAATTCCTGTTCTTCCTTTTCTTTCTCCAAATACCCAATCGCCACACAATCAGCTCTGTAATAGACGTTAAACCATCTGTAAGCTTACAACGCCAATTTTTCAAAACTTTTAAGGAACATTGAACAGTTCAAATAGGAAGCATGGCTGAGGCAAAGTGTGCTTGATGCTGTATACCGATAATTCTCTTTTCGATCAGCTGCTCCGAGTGGTGCAGTGAGAGTAATATGGAAAAAGATGATTCGCTGTGGCAACCTTAACGGGAGCAGCTGACAGAAGAAAAAGAAGGTGCAGTGAGAGTAACGACGCTAAAGCAGCTATGGTGTTTGGAATAGTTTGACCATTATATTGTTACAGGTTAATTACAGTCAGATGCATTAAACTAATAAATAATATGCGGTTAATTTCAGTGTATTTATAAAGCTGCGTCACGGATGTGGACCTGAAAACGAAAGGATAACCACACAGGAACAGTAGCACTGCTTTGACGCTGAGTGCTGCCAGTCTGCAAAACCAAGCGGAGAATTTGCAAACGCCAGGCTATGACATTTCAAAGACTTTGAGGCTTCGCTGATCGGCTCCAATGTGACATTGCTCTGATGATTCTCGTATGTTGAACCCAAGCCTGTGTGATAATAACATGGATTGTTCATAAAATGTGTTAAATTAGGGTTTTGATTTTTATTTTGTCAGAGTTTATTTTTTATTTGATTTTGTCCTGTGTGATGCACTAAGACACATCACATGATCACTTTCGCCATGCTGGTGACATCAATGGAACTTCTACTATAAATATGGTGGTGGCGCCACTTAGCACTATCCCTTGGTTTGATAAAAAATCAATAAAAAGACTTTACAATAGTTACCTTCTTTCAAGTACGCCAAGTGCCATTTCTGTTTTGAATTCTTCTTGTTCTGCGGTGGGTTGGCACCCTGCCCAGGATTGGTTCTTGCCTTGTGCCCTGTGTTGGCTGGGATTGGCTCCGACAGACCCCCGTGACCCTGTGTTCGGATTCAGCGGGTTGGAAAATGGATGGATGGATTCTTCTTATTTCCTGACTGATTCTCAGTTTGCCCCTGGTTTTGACCTTGGCCTGTTCCTCACTGTGCTTCTGCATCATGTTTATCTCCTGGCATCACTGCTTGAATGGTCTCTGCCCCTCTGGAGTCCTGTATTGGAGCATCAATACAGTCACAGAAATCCGGTTTCTAAAATGTCATGTAAACCCTTACTCTGTTTAGAGAAACTGGGTTACTGGTCTTGTGGACGAAAACTCAGACCCGACAGCAGGTGCGGTTATAAAGCAGCTTTATTTTCAGAGTCACGGTGAGAAGAGTTTCAGAAAAGCAGACAATCAAATATACATGACAGCATCAGGGCTCTTCTGAACCCCGTCTGTTGGGTGGGGTCCAGTTTTATACCCCTAGAATGCGTGATTTAATATCATTATAAAATGCAACAGTCAACACATTTATTATACACAAACCTTGAGCCCCTTTAACATCCCTTGTAAAACTTGATTTCTTGGCTCCTTTTGTTATGGCGTTCAGATGAAAGCTAAGGGAAAATGTGATACGGCAGACACATGTGTGGAATGCTCAGACCTTGAGTTCTTTGCACAAATATTATTCTGTTTGCTAAAAAAAAGCATGCTATTACATGGTTTTGTAAAGCTTACTTCTCAGACATGAATTAGTACAAGGGAACGAAGAGAACATTCGTCTTCCACAGTCTCTGAGAAAGGTTAACACATGAGGATGTCTCCATCAGTAACCCAGTTAGAGTAACCAGGTTATAGTGAAGGCTTTTGTAGTCTGTGCATGTCTGTTGCACTCTGACAGGCTGCGCATGTGTTTACTTCTTTCACGATTTCAGGCTACATGCAATCCAGCAACTAAAATGTACTTTGTATTAATAAAGTGTCAGTTTAGTTTTAATCTGCTATTTTCCATAGATATGAGTTGAGTGTAATTGGGTGACACAGGGGCCAGTGTGTGAATCTTTAGACACTCAGATTTAGGATGTAAACAGGTGATGGATGTTATTTACTTCACAGCACATGAAGGACTAAACGTATTTATAAAACACAAGAAAACTGTCACAGACTCCATGCTTGTTTTCGGATTTATTACAGTCAATGGTGACATTGTTGACACAGTTTAACTCTTTTGGAGCGGATGTTGACTTTTGTCAAAATTCAGGGGTAGAGGACGGTAATTAGCCGTCAACTGTGACAAAACTCACTGTTATGTTTTACTTCGACTCTCTTTGCTAGAAGGAAAGTTAGCTTTGTTGATTTGACCTCGATGCGTGACTAACGAAGAGCAAACATTCTCTAAAATGACATCGACTTCTGGCAAGAGAGCGAAGCAAAAGCACAAAGCAAAATACTCCATGGACGACATTTTGCATGTTATTGCCGAATTGGACTCTGACTTGTCGGACTCCTATTTTGATGCAAGAGATCTGAAGATGGAGATTGAAAACGAAAGTGAGGTGCCGGCTTCAGCTGATGGGTCCCCAACAACAACAACAACATTTATTTATATAGCACATTTTCATACAAACAGTAGCTCAAAGTGCTTTACATATTAAAGAATAGAAAAATGAAAGACATAATTATAAAAAATAAATCAACATTAACATCGAATAAGAGTAAGGTTCAATGGCCAGGGGGGACAGAAAAAACAAAAAAAACTCCAGACGGCTGGATCAGCCCCAGCTGATCGTGTTGTGCCTATAGCAACGATTACCTGGGAGGACCACCACTTACAATGACAAGAGGTACAAACCAGATTGCGTTGCACTGCCACGCATTCCTGCCAGCCATCGAGCTGCCCCTGCACAGCCACCGGAGACGCGGAACACGCACCGACAGCAGCCACGGCAACAGATGTTTTACTCTGATTTACATGTGAAACCTTTGCTTTGTGTGCTTTTCAGAAAAGTGAGCTGCCTGCAAAAAATATTCAGCCCTCAAAGAGTTAATGACATTAGAGCATTTTGGAGAACTGCATAAGCGGACTCAGACATGCTTTTCAGGAAACCAGGATTCTGCCCTGTCAACACACTCAATGAAAATAAATGGATAATAATGTCACAATCTGTGGGGAAGTCCCTGCGAGAAGGACCTCATAGCTTCTTTTCTCACTGAAAAAACACAAATGGAGACACAGTTATGAAAAGTATTTAGTTTATTGTAAATAAGAAAGCAAATGTGGAGAGATACAGAAAGAAATCTGAAAGGTAAAAAGAAACCAAACCAAAGAAAACCCCCGCTGCCCCCTCTCAAGTGCTCTTGTCTGCCCTTCTGCCCCATCCCAAGTGTCGCACAAGAGCACTCCCTTTCTTGATTCTCATCTCTCGGTGTCACAACACTCTGGCACATCGATGACCCTCTCCAAATCATTTGTCTCTCAAATCCAGATTTACTTGCACTCGGACCTTAAACCTTTTTTGGGGACTCACTCGTTTGCCTCTCATGTTTCTGCATCCCCTGAACTCTGTGCAGCACATTACCCTCAGTTAATTATTCCATTAAAGCACTTGACTCCTCTAAGTCAGGGACTGCAGCTTGACAGGAGACCACTGGCTTCACATCTGTCACTCCCAGCCTCACCCTTAAATGAGCAAATGTATTCCAGCTTTCCCAGCTAGTAGCCCACTGCGGACACCAGTCTAAAACCACAAAAATAAAGTCTTAATTGTATGTACAGTATAGTGTGCATTTGTCTACTAGTTATGCTGAAGCCTTTTAAAATGCTAAACCCAAACTGAAAAGAACAATAAAATACTGATGGAATAAAAAAATACAATACAATATATACATTTGTAAATTTCAATTGCAACAAAATGTATTAATTCCATTTTGGATAAAATCAGTAAAATACTATAATTAATCAACAGATTTACAGTACAGATGAAAGTTCCTTTCTGTCAGAAATGTCTTGTTTTCATATTACAATAAAGTAATGTGTCTGCTTTAAATACTCAAACCACAGTATTTATTTGTTTAAATGTTAGATTACATACAATAAGATGTAACACAAAAACTAACATATCAGTTAAACTGTCATAAGCACAGAAATCAAGAATTTCAAAACGATTAAAGGTGAAGTTCAAACCTTTTGTCACATGGGCTCATTATAACACTTACCAGGTCCTGTGTCTCTGTCCCTTCTCCTTTTTAAAGGATGTTTGTCACTTGAATAAAAGACAAAAAAAATCATCCGCATTTACTAACTTTGCTGCCTTATTCCCATTCAGTGTTAAAACTGCATGTCTCATAAACACAGTGCTCTTACATGTTGCTCAGACTGAGTCTTGTTGTGTTTTACTCTCATTGACTATTTGAGGAGCTGAATTATTCATTTATTTAGCAGTTTAATGATGATCAGAATTCAGAAGTTAGTCTGCAGGGAGAGCTTTAAAAGTTTAAATACTGTATCTTGGACCAGGGATAGCTCAAGATGGAGAATTGGTTGCAGAGGTAACCCACAGAGTGCAATGTGGATGAAACAATTAGAAGATATCAGAAGTATTGTGTTTGATTGAAGAAAATGCAAAGGTTAAATGTTGGGTTTTTAAGACAGCAATGATGTATGGAGCTGAGACACGGGCAGTAAAAGGAGCCCAGGAGAAGACGTTAGATGTGCCAGAAGTGAGAAAGTTGAGATGGATGTTTGGATATAAAAAGAAATGAGACACTTAGAGGTAAACTTTTTCTATCCTCTTAAAGACTAGGAGTTGAAGAGGTTGAAAGACAGCTAACAACAATATGACAGATATACAGTATGGTCAAGGACTTGTCACCTACGGGTAAAGTGAAACATATTTCAGTTTCATTCCACATAATAAAATATTGGCCAGCAATATTTTATGACTATAATCACAGGGAACAGAGTGTACTGGACACATCAGTTTGTACATTTTGGAAAAGTAATATATGATACGCTATTCACGGAAGAGTAACTCAGTTTTACTTTCCAAGTTAGAAATGGTATCGACACAGGACCTTGCAAGCATTATAATGAATCGAAATGTTAAAAATGTGAATGTCCTCTGTAAGTCCACAACTACATGCTCTTCATCTGTCAGCCCACTGAATCAGATAGCAAGCGACAAAAACTAACACACCAGAAAAAATGCAAAACTGGATGAGTAACTGCTAATAAGCCAAGGTAGAGTTTGGAGGTATAGCTTCTTAAAGTAAGAATAACAATACAAAACTATTAAAAATGAGACAATTAACTCAACAGACACACTTTATTACTGAAAATTAAAAGAATCAGGATTGTGGTATTAGGATTTCTTTTATCAGGCACATTAAGCAGCAGTCTTTCTGAAGCACAATTGAGGCCAATTTGTATTGGTCTTACCCACTAGCCAATGGCAAGACATATATCAAAAAGACGACAGTCACAGGCAGAATAAAAAAGGAGATGGCAAGGGACCAAGTAAAGGTGTGGAACAGAGAGTGGCTTGCTGCTGCTTTGCATCGTTTAGGGCTGGGAGAGTCTCTTTCAGAAATGGCTGTCGATTTACCCAGAACCAGTGGACGCATCTGGGAGATACTTTCCTGCATGAAAAAAAAAAATCACAATAAAATGAAAGCCACTATAAAAACTATAACAAATTATTACACTTGCCAAAGCATATCATTAAAGACGGGTAGAATGCAATATCAAAAAGGACATTGTTAGCTTTTTTCTGAAGAGGTCCTCCATCCATCCATCCATCCATTTTCCAACCCGTTAAATCCGAACACAGGGTCACGGTGGTCTGTTGGAGCCAATCCCAGCCAACACAGGGCGCAAGGCAGGAACCAGTCCCGGGCAGGGCGCCAACCCACCACAGGACACACACACCCTCACCCACACACCAAGCACACATTAGGGACAATTTAGAATCGGCAATCCACCTAACCTGCATGTCTTTGGACGGTGGGAGGAAACCGGAGCACCCGGAGGAAACTGAAGAGGTCCTTTTATCAGTAATTACACCTTGTCTGAAGAAGGAGCCTGAGTTCCCTCGAAAGCTTGCATATTGTAATCTTTCTAGTTAGACAATAAAAGGTGTCATTTTGCTTAACGTCTCACCACATCCATACTGGCTAACAAGGTACAACACCCTAGTACTACAGACATGTTTTTTTAATTAAATCTTTGCATATTTTTTATATTGGTTTATCAAAATAACATGGATCTGGTGTAACATGACAACAGTGTAGTTGTTAGTGGCAGTTGCTGACTGCCTGTGTGCTAGAATGTTACTGCTACAATTTTATAAAACTTTCCTCAGGATTTCAAGTTATTGATTATGGAGTGAATAGTGTACTTTTGCTCTTTGGTTATGAAGAAGACTTCTGATGTGTAGTACTTTGAGCGCTGTCTATCCATTAGAGGAATACTCCATGCAAAACTTATGTTCTGTAATATATTACTTAACTGTTGGAGTTGTAGTGTATAGTGATGGCAGAAAAAATATTTTAATGTTGTTACTTCATGCACAATGGAGATAATACAATTTCTGATACAATAGGCATCTATGGTGGCCAACACGGAATAAACATCAAAAACATCCATAAAAAAATCTCATGTGACTCATGTTTCATAATTCACATTCAATATGATTGCAACGCTCCAGGCACATTGTATTTTTATTGAATTATTTTTAAATAAACCACTTTCCCAGAAAATGCTCTAATGAACTAAATAAGAACAAACTCAAATGCAACCCATCATTTGAATTGAAGACTCAACTTCCCCTTCATTCATTGGTCAGGAGTCATGTCCAGTAACAGTTAATTCATTGGATAACATTGCAGTTTACATGATATTAATAGTGCAAAGTTCACGGGGAGATGTGTGCAACGAAAGATTTAAAATGAAGGAAAGGCAATTGAAAACATTATCAGGAAGAGAATATGCCTCGCAATTGTGCAGATCACAGACACTTAACTCTTAGATGTATACCTCAGGCCGTTAATGACTCGTGATTTCATGTTTTTAAATTATTTGATGCAGCTCTGTTTTAATCTCTCAGATATGCCTCATACTTTTTATCCATACCAGCAAACAAATCCAAAATAGTGTATATTTGGTTTTTACAACCATTTATGTGCAAAAATGTTAAAGGGTCGCTATCGGCCCGAGAATATAAAAGCATTATTAAATATGTGCCTATCTGCATATGACTGAATGCTACCATTCAAACATAATGTTTGAAATTCTCTCAAATTATTTGATAACAGCTTGATGCCGTCTCAAAGTTATGCCTCATACTTTTCATCTGTAACAGTTTCCCACCCACCCTTTCTTCTTTATGAGTATTTATGTTTGAGAATGGTATCAGGTCACTTTGGAATGTCTTTATTGAGAACTGCAGGATAAACTAAATGGCTAGTGCATATGTCACAACTGATAAACAGCTTATTCCATTTAGAGGACGCTGTGGTTTTCAACAGTATATACCAAGAAAGCCTAATAAATATAGCTTGAAACTGTTTCTTATGTGTGATGTTTTAAACGCTATGTTTCCAAAGGACTACTATATGTTGGTCATGAAAGCACTCAGCACCTTGTTGGTCTGGCAGATAAGTTGTGAGGGCATTAACAGAGCCAGTACACAACTCTGGCATAAATGCAACTACTGATAACTAGTTTACAAATGCCGAATGGTAGGTGATTTGCTGCTATAATGAATCAGACTATTTGGAACAGTGCACAAGAACAAACCTGAAGTTCCCAAGAAATCTTTTCCATGCAAGATCAGAACTCCAGGGTCGAGTCTGTTTGGTTTTTGCCAAAAGATGGCCATGGTGTCTTATGTGTCAAAGAAAAGCAATGCAGTTGCTCTGCTATCAACTATGTGTGACAAGAACTAGATTGATATACAGTATATGGAAAGTCTGTCATGATCATTGACTATAATAAGTCAAAAGGTGCTCTGGGTCATGTTGAGCAATTGTGACACAGCTACAGTGTTCAAAAATGAACAAAGCATTGACTTTTCACATATTTTTGTAATTGCCTAAACCTTTCAGGAATAAATGCACTTATTATTTTAATGTCAAAGTTTCCAGATTGGCACACTACATGGACACACAAACAACATATTTCCTGGAGAACCCAGGCCTTCAGCTACTGTGACCTTGGCTGGAAAGAAGAATTCAGGTTCATGGGCTTCCAAATGCAACAGCAAATGCATTGAAGGTCTGTGGTGTAGTGAGGGACACACCTAACAAAACAGCTCAACCACCCAAAAAGCACAGAAGACTTCACATATCATCACTGGACTGCAAAATGGTGAATTGCTATATGTGTGCCAAGAATCATGTTGAAATGACCATAAAATATCATTGTGGTTTGTGATTATTATGTTGAGCAACACTATCAATCAGAAATTAGTCATTGTTACTATACATAAATGCAAATATCAGTTATTTTTGCTGTTATTAGGCTAGGCAGGAAAATATTAAAAACTAATATTATTAAATATTCATAAAGAATTACAAATGTTCAGAAACTGTTCAGATTGTTCATTGATGAAAGATTCAATACATGTTTGCAGTGCAAGAGTCATTTGTGGTTTGATTTTTACAATTTATATGCCAGGTCTCAAAAGACCCAGATATGTAATAGTGTTTGTTGAATGACTCATGCATGCAATGGTTAAACAAGCAGAAGGTTAAAAAATCCCAAGGTACTTCAGTTATAGATATAAATATAAAAGTAACAACTTTATGGGGGTTTACAATTCAAATGCTTGTTTGTGTCTGGATGTGTTCCATTTTCCTTCAAAAGAATATTTCTAGAAGTGGTTTATTTAACAAGGTTTTATTAAAACTATTGTGTTTGGGATGCTATGAGCATATGTCTGGGTAACTTGACATGCAGATTATAAGACAAAAGTAACGTGACATTTTTTCATGAGTTTAATAGTGTTGCTGTTGGTTACCTCAGACACTTATTCTATCAGAAATCGTGTTAGCCATATATAAGTAACATATTAAAATATAACTTGGTGGAGTATTCCCTAAACTGTGATTCAAGTTAGTGTTTATACTTAATCTTTGCCACGTGCAAGTTATTATCAAGTGCTGTGTTACATCATTTATTTTTCATGGACAAATCTCCAGTTGTTATAGGTGCTGGAAGCAAAAGTTTATTCCCCAGATGAAAATGTCACAAGTAGATTAGTCACTAAGGTGGAAATAGATCTGTCTTTGCCCATATCAAGTATGGTTAGAGATAGAGAAATACCCAAAGACCCAAATGCTGAGGACATAAATTCAGGAAAATGGAAATATGAAAACACTGAACCTGAAGAAGTATTACAGGAGCATAACAGTTGTTTCTATCAAAAGGATAAAACTGAGCTGTTTTACCTGTTAATAAATTGTCCTAGCTAGTTTGAAGGATCTCTAGAAGAATAACCTTAGTGGAATTCAGAAATCATGAATGAATCATAACATCATGAATAAATCGTAGCATCACATCACCATAGAATGAAGGCACAACAGCAAGTGGGAGGCACCGCCAGGGGTATGACAGGCCCCAAATTCCAATGAGGTACCTCCAACATGTCCTAATTCAACTTCGTGCGTGTCCCACTACCTCTCTGTGTTTAACAATTCTTAAATGTTTAACTTTATACAGTATTCTAATATGTATTTCACAACAACTACTTTGGAAAATTCAGCTGAAAAAGTTTATAAAACCTGTCATCACTACTTTTTTAATTTTATATAGGCAAATATCACTTTCTTTAATTTTTTTGGTTCCTTGTATTACATCAAAGATGTTATTCCAGGTTATTTATTCACATTTCACCAATTAGCTATATAGTCCTTGACATAATCAATGTAGAGGTGACTGTGAGACTGGCCAGTGAATCGGTACAGCAACAGCAGGTTTGTTGTTGTATGTTGTACGAGACTGTAATGATGAAGGAGAAATTAAGTCCTCAGATGAAGGTTGTGATTTACAGGTTAGTTTAACTGCTGGACACTCCATGAGATCATTAGAAGCTTGTGAATGCAGAAGAACTTTGGGGTAAACTAACTGCTTTTCCAATTCAAGAAGGGTCATTCGAGGTGGTTTGAGTATACCCCCAGGCATCTCTCACTGAAATGGTGTTTGGTGAAGTCTAATAGAACAAAACTAAATAGCAGATTCTGGACACATTTCTGTTGTTCTGGAAGTGTCTGGGGATTTGTTTCTGAGGATAGAGTCACCATGTCAGTCAAGTTCAGTTTAGCAGGTGGCAACTGTGACCCTCACTAGAAAAACTGGATTGAAAATGAAGTGGAGAGAAGAAGTCAAAAATGATTCCGCTCTTTTACCTGTTATCTATTAACTAATGATTATGATTATTATTATTATGATTATTAATACCTAACACACTATGTCTCCTTGCTAGATTCAGATATTGTAGTTATTATGTGTAGTCATGTTTGTTCATTCATGAAGATAAAATGGCTTTATTATGTATTTAGGAGACAAACATCACAGAAGCAAATAGCAAAGAACACACTAATCTCGAAAGAAGAGGATTAATTTCCATAAAGACATTTTTGGGCCTATTTAATTCTTAAAATGTTTCTTCTGAGGTAATATTTTGGGTGATAAACACAATCCATTTAAGCCTATTAATAATAAAGTATTTATAACCATGGAGTGACACCACTACATAACAATTGCTGGTGACATCATTATGCACATTTACCGGGTGACATAATGGAAACAAATAGCGGAAAGTTCTTAAAAAACAGTGAATTGAGAAATGACTATCATAATGCTAAATGATCCTTGCGCGCTTTCAAACCCTGACAGTACTGAACATTTAAAAATCACAGTTGATTATAATTGACCACCACACCTCTATTATTGGTTTGTTGGGCCCATGATGAGGACTCAGCCTAAGGTTCCAGCGGTGTGTCCTTTGGTTTCGCCCTCCATCGTCTTCACTCTCCGTTGTATCTTGCTTGACAATCCGCGGCCTTCGTCTTCGCTTGGAACTTACTCGCTGCAGGGGCTGAGTCTCTTGTAACCTAAAAAATAAAACAAACCAAGCAGTATTTTGGGGTACCATATGATCCTCTGGCTTAGTTTAAAAAAGATTCTTAAACCACATGAACTTCATGAATTTGTTGATATAAATTTCTGTATCATTATGATTTGCTGTTTAGTCATTCATTAAATACTAATTTTTGGTTTTAAATTCTTAAATTTGCTAAAAAACAAGACAAAAAGGAACTCAATTGTTTCATTACTATTTCTTGTAAATACCTGAAAATATGTCACTTGAGTCAGTGCTGCAAGGTGTCATTTGAAGCGAGGTTGGCTGTGATAACTAAGCTGGTGACCTTGTAAACACATCAATCTCTTTAGAAAGTAGGCAAGTTTTAGTCACTCCTTATACTCTAAGTTTTACCCACATGGTCTTAACTTGGACTCTGCTCTATCGCAGCTAAAAATACAAGGCTATAATCCTATGTCAACACTGTTCTCCATGCTCACTTTTCATCTACACTACCCCTGAGACATTTTAAAACGCTCTCCAGAGCTCCATTTAGTCTGAAAATGCCAGCTCAGTGTTCCCATGTTAATGGGTAAAAATGTAGAATTTTGAACATGCAGACTCTAATCAAACTCTGATTGTTTCATGTTTATTGCATGGCCCTTCCCTGATTGAATCCTGCTCATTACAGCGTCTTATTCCTTGATTGGTCACCCTTAATAGAAGAAAACAATATTCTAATATGGTGGACATAGAGGAGTTGATTTCATTGACGATTATTGTGTTGCGTACCTGTATGCATCCAAATTATGTTTTGTACAGTTTGAATTCTGCATACTTGTGCAAAAGTCAAATAATTTACCAGTCGCTACAGTTTTACGATTCCCTTCAAGGAGAACATTTTCTCTTTGCATTTCCTCTGACGTGTGCATGCCCAGCGTTTTTGGTTATTTTAGTGTGGGTGGAGATACTTTCGTAAATGATGTGAAAAACAGTAGTGTGGACAGAGATTGTTTCTCTTTAAAGCTGCTATTTTTAAATGAAAACATTTTTAGCTGAAGTGATTTTTATTGGCTTTTAATTTTACAGAATAAAGTGTCACTGTCACTTATTATAGAATTAATGCACATCAAATGTTTTACACTCTGTTACTTCCTAATCAAAGTCAGCTATGCTGTACTTCCCATTATTCAACTGAAACTTGTCACTAACATTTGTCTGTAACATTTGTCAAATTATTCCAAGTTGCTCTATCAGCAATATGCCAACTCCGATCTGGCCATACTTAGGGAACTCATGATGAAGGAATACACTCCCAGCTTAGGTGATTTTAAGGGCAGCAATGTCACTGCCACATTATAACAGACTCATGCACAGAATAAAAGTAAAATTTGCCAGGTATACTAGTTGTAAATAAATTCAATATTATTAATTGTAATTGCATTCCTTTATGCTAAAAATGTACTGCATAATTCACAAATTCTCTATAAAATATGTGTGCTGTCCTTTTACAATAAGGCTCTTCTTATGTTTTAATATTATGATTGCACTTCATGATCGTGTTCGCTATGAAAGACACAACATCAAAAATACTGCTTACTGTATATATTTGCTTATCTATGTGTTAAAACTTATACAGAAAGTTGTACAGTAAATAGTGACAGAAAATGATATGCAGAAAAAAACAATGGCCTCATCTTAAAAATGTAAATATAAAAATAAAATATTTTAATGTCCAATATACTACTTACAAAGAGATCCAACTGTAAATAAAAGAAAAAGAATGACGGAAAATACTTTAACCTAAGGATATCAGAATAATGGAATTTTGATATTGAATGCCATAACCCTATGATGGACTGGCGCCCTGTCCAGGATTTGTTCCTGCCTTGCGGCGTATGCTAGCTGGGATGGGCTCCAGCACCCCCCGAGACCCTTGTCTGGATTAAGTAGGTTAGAAAAAGATATGATATGATACTAATACCAATATGATTTTTACCATAATCAATAACTATTTGATACACAGAAAAAACAGAAATACCACAGCTTTTTATTAAAAGTACTTCCATTACTCAAGTGAACAATATTGTGCCTTTTTCTGTAATAGAATATGAGATATATAGACATCTATATCTATGTATGGAGTGGTGGACCGCTGGGGCCCTTACCTGGCCAGAACACCTCGATTATTAAAGGACGGGGGGAGACAGCTTATTCCGGACACTATCTTCCCCAGAATGCTACAGGGCAGCCCCCCTGACTTACAGGAGGGACACAGGTTTGGAGCATGGAAGCACAACCCTGCCAGACCCCGTGCCCACCACTAGGGGGAGCCTGAATGTTTCCCAAACCCTACTTAGCAGCACTTCCTCCACACCGTGTGTTGCCAGAAGAAGTCCGTTGATGTTGATAAAACCCACATCATAGACGTGAAGCTAAAAAGAAAAGCAGACCACAGAAACAGTAGCACTGCTCTGACGCTGGGTGCTGCCAGTTTGCAAAACTGAGCAAAATAGTGCATACGCAAAGGGGGACCCTGCTGTGAAAATGTGTGTGGTTTTACATCTTAAAGTGAGCAAGGAAACGGGTGTATGCAACATTTATACATAAGGCCCCTAGATAGATGTAATACAAATACCAGGTTTTTAAACCTTTTATGGTTTTCTGTTGCAAACAGCAGTGTAAAACTAACTGTCTAATTGTGGCTACTGTCCAAAGAACTTAACTGTCTGAATTTAAAGCTCTCCTTTTTAAAATATTGTCAACTGTAGGTAACAGTAATATTTTGTACCAAGTTTATTCCAATAGTCATCACAAATGGAACAGCATGTTTACATTTGATAAAAACACAGTAAGCTTTGTTCAAACAGTACAAAAACAATTTGCAGTCAAATAAATCTCTACCCATAAAAGTATTTTTTGGCTCACCGGCTCTCTGCATCCTCAACATCTGCGTCTGCATCGCTCTCACCAGGCAAACAAGTATGTGTAGTCTCTGGTTCTGTTAGGAGTTCCTATAAAAAACAGACGAAATAGCATATAACTTTTATACATTGAGTTCATCTTCTGCATATAACAGTAAATTTATATCATCTTCTGCTTATAATAAAAATCTGGCATCCACCATGGAATATAAATATACCTCTTTATCTGAACACAACAGCTTAGTAATAATTATCATTTTATGGTGTAATTCACACTAGATTTCAAGAATGCCCAGCAAAATACCAGAAGTGGAGTAAATGTGGGTTTTAGCAGGATGAGAAGCATAAACTATAATCAATAATCAGTACATTTCTATGTGTCAACCATACACCCCAGGGCTCACAGATGCAAACCACATTCAGGGCAATCCCTCGGCAACACTTTCTTCTTGGAAAAAGCATATGCTGGGCTGCAGTGCGTCCCACCGATCTGTAAAACTCAACTATATTAGATATAAGTTGGAGCTCCATTTCTGGCCCTTTTAACATTAGGACATTAAAAAATTAGAAAAGTTGTGATGAGAACAGCCCATTCTGTTCTCCTAGCGTGTCCAAGGAGACTGTCCATCCTATTCATATAGATTATCTAAAATAACATGAAGTGGAGATCTGAAGTTACCTAAAGTTCTACTGCTTGGTAATTTATTAATATATGTTTGTGATTCTTTATGTAATGAAAAACTTTTTAACATTTGTATGAAATTTGCTCTTAACAAATTTGGAAGAAAATATTTTAGATTAATAACTGGGATCTACTATGCTAATCTATACTAATAAAAGGTAACGCCCTCACTGACTGACTGACTGACTGACTGACTGACTGACTGACTGACTCACTCACTCACTCACTCACTCACTCACTCACTCACTCACTCATCACTAATTCTCCAACTTCCCGTGTAGGTAGAAGGGTGAAATTTGGCAGGCTCCGTCCTTACAGATTACTTACAAAAGTTAAGCAGGTTTAGAAATTCTACGTGTAACGGTCATAACAGTCGACAACGTCCGCCACGTTAAACTTTCTTATTTATGGCCCCATCTTCACGAAATTTGGTAGGCGGCTTCCCTGCGCTAACCAAAACCGATGTACATACTTATTTCGGTGGTATGACGCCACTGTCGGCCGCCATATTGAACTTTCCAACGTCACTAATTCTCCAACTTCCCGTGTAGGTAGAAGGCTAACCCCATCTTCACGAAATTTGGTAGGCGACTTCCCTGCGCTAACCAAAACCGTTGTACGTACTTATTTCGGTGGTATGACGCCACTATTGCCCATATTGAACTTTCCAACGTTACTAATTCTCCAACTTCCCGTGTAGGTAGAAGGCTGAAATTTGGCAGGCTCATTCCTTACAGCTTACTTACAAAAGTTAAGCAGGTTTCATTTTGAAATTCTATGTGTAACGATCATAACGGTCAACAACATCTGCCATGTTAAACTTTCTTATTTATTGCCCCATCTTCACATAATTTGGTAGGCTGCTTCCCTGCGCTAACCGAAACCGATGTATGTACTTATTTCGGTGGTATGACGCCAATGTCGAAAGCCATATTGAACTTTCCAGCGTCATTAATTCTCCAACTTCCCATGTAGATAGAAGGGTGAAATTTGGCAGGCTCATTCCTTACAGCTTACTTACAAAAGTTAAGCAGGTTTCATTTAGAAATTCTATGCGTAACAGTCATAACGGTCGACAACGTCCGCCATGTTAAACTTTCCTATTTATGGCCCCATCTTCACGAAATTTGGTAGGTGGTTTCCCTGCGCTAACCGAAACCGATGTACGTACTTATTTCGGTGGTATGACGCCACTGTCGGCCGCCATATTGAACTTTCCAACGGTCTTTGTTACCTATGGGCCCATCTTCAAGAAATTTGGTATGCGGGTTCCCAGCGCTAACTGAATCCTACTTACATACATATATACGTCCATAGCCTACAGCTCGGTCGCCGTGTGAGGCAGCGTTGGGTCCCCGATCTCCACGCCTCCCATGTTGTTGGCTGCCTGCTTATATAAGGCCATCCGTCGCTCCGGTCTCTTCATTCTCTTCCTTACTTTGCCACGTATTCACGTCTCCCTGCTGATAACTGCAGCCTTTTTATTTAATCCACGGCTTCTCCGCTATTTTATTGTTCGTTTATTATGATTATAGTTATTGTATAGGTATTTTAGACTTAGTTTACATTGTGTAGGTGCCCATTTCCTTTATCGTTCCAACCGTACCCCCATTAACATGTCTATCGAGATGTTCACCATCGATCAAAGAACTGTCATTTACTGAGTGGTTTCCATGCCCGGAGATGGCACCTGCATTTTCCATTCTCTGTGTTACATATTGCCGTATCAGGCTCACTGTTGATATCCGGAGGAACATTATGTCTTATGTATTGAATGACTGGGACAGGTTCAAGGTGTGGACTGATGACGATACAGGAGATAATTATACTACACAGGAGCACTATAAGAATGAAATGCTTAAGCCCTTCACCAGGGCTCTAGAGTGCGACCAATTTGGTCGCACGTGCGACCTAATTTCTCAATGGTGCGACTAAAAAAAATCAAAGGTTGCACCGGTGCGACCAGCCGTTCGAGGGAAAAAAAAACGAAACTCCGTGACTCTTAAAGTCTCCCTATTGTTCAACAACAGACACACATTAGGCCCATATCGTGGTCTAAACCAATCAGAGATAGTGAAGGGCGGATCCCGCCTACCGCCCCACCGATTGGCCGTGGTCCAGATATTCCTGTATGTGTGTGTACGTTTTAAAATGCATGTGATGCAGTCAGACAGAGAGAGGTGAGTAGCCCATCAGGTAAACAGTGGATGTAGCTGCGGATTATGAGAGAAGATGAAAAGAACGATTGACAGCTTTTTAGTTAAGAATGTTAAGTTAGGGCCCGATCCGTCCGAAAATCATAACCAATGCTCTGACACGGAGCCATCAACCTCCCAAGTTATAGCAAGCCCTGGTCCGGAGACGCCATTAGATAATGAGCCACATACGATCGAGTCCGAGCCCACTGAAATTAAAAGGGTAAAGTGAATACATTTCGAAAAGAGTGGCTTGACCAGTTTCCCTGGCTAAGATACAGTAACGCCGATAATATAATGCACTGTATTTACTGTAAAGAGTGTGGGGAAGACCATGGCCAGCAGTAGTGCATTTGTGACTGGTTCTAATACATTTAGAATTGAAACGCTGAAAAAGCACAATGCATCTATAAAACACATTACATGCCACGATAAATGCACTGCTCAAGTGTCCCCTCTCCCCACTGCCTTTCAGCGGCAAGCAGCAGCAAACAGATCATAAGACGAGGTCGAGATGATAATTAAGTTTAACGTTGCCTACAATATTGCAAAAGAAGAACTTTCCTTCACTAAATTCAAGTCCGAAATAATTCTTATGAAGAAAAATGGCTTGAACGTAAACCCGATGTACAGCAATGATGTCGCGTGCGCCCAATTTATAGGAGTCATCGCAGATACATTGAAAAAAAAGACGTCTGTGCAAATTGCGAACAGTGCGTACATGGCATTCCTGATCGACGGAGACACAGATATCGCCACAAAGGAATGCGTTATTGTGTACGGTCATATCTTGCGGAGAGGAAGACCGGTGAATATACTTATTGGACACTTTGAGGTCGAGCATGCTCATGCCCAAGTCTGGAAAATTTTGATGCTAGGGAGAGTGTGGCCAGCTGGTTTAGTCAAGGCCAAAGATCAAGAAGGCCAAACTACAGGAGTTGGCCATCCGAGGGGCATGTGACTGCAATGGAGGATAGTCCATAAGACATTGAGCCATGAGATGTTCAGTTTGAAGCCCTTATAACACTTAATTTAGATTTTCTTTTTAGTTAATTTATCTTGAGATTTTTTAAGTTTAAATTTCAGCTCAGTAAAGCACTTTAGGCACCAACACTTTTTCAGTAAGTTACCGTTCTTGTAGAATTGTGCTTGCCTTCAGATAAAGAACTTTATATTGACCAGATTGTTAATCATTTACAAGTCAATATTGCCTATATGGACAGCGATTAAAAAAACAAAACAAAAAAAAAACAAATAAATAAATAAATAAATAAAGTGAACGTGTAAAATTGTGGTGTTAAATGTGATGCGGTTGAAAATTTGGGTGCACCTAACTTTTGTGCTGGTGCACCTAAGAAAAAAAGTTAGGCGCACCAGTGCAACCAGTGCAAAAAGTTAGTCTAGAGCCCTGCCTTCACCTATGGTTCTGCATGTGAGTTGATGGCTGTCGCTGAATTGTTCGGTTGTTGCTTTCAAGTGTACCAAAATGGCCAAATATTTTACACCTTTGGACAACCACCAATGCCTCTTAAACATCTTAAATTCACAGGTGACGATTTCAGTAGTGGACACTTTGCTGTTTATAAATGTTTCAACTCTCAAAAGCTGGATGCGAAGTTATCGATGAAACCGGTTGTATGCTTACAACACTTGATAGATGCCGAATGTCACTTTAACACAACAAATCCTGCAAATACATACGTAATTAAAACAAACCATGAAACTCAAACCGATTATGACAGCAGCAATCCAAGCTGCGAGATTTGAGACAAGATTACTGTTCACATGGCCAACTGTATGTTGCATGCTCAAGAGTAAGCTCAGCGCAGAACTTGGTCATATTACAACTGGAGGGCTGAACTCACAATGTGGTATACAAAGAGATCCTTAACAAATAATCATTGGTATATTTTCCCTGAGTTTAATAAAAATTTTAAGGCAGTACTTTGCCGCTGCGAAGCGCGTGTATTTTGCTAGTTCCTTTAATAATTTTAAAAATCTTAACCAGGTCCTCTCTTACTCTGTTAGCTCCAGGACCCTCCCATTTGATTATGTTGCTTAGCAACCTTTATTGTGGTGTAGTCACATGATGGAAGAGCAGTAGACATAAGTAAGCTGTGTGTACGTGTTATCCTACAGAAGGGAAGTCCAAATTTCGGAGTCGTAAATTTCTGAAGTCAGAGGTCCATGTTGGTAAACTTGGAGAAAACAAAGCTACCTGAATTATGTGAAGTGTAGTGGTGACCTTTCACCTTAGTCAATGTCTGAGTGCGCTGAAGAATGAAGGTGGAACATCACACGAGCTCCTAAAACTTTTATAGCATAAGAATGCGGACATGGTAGACTATTGAAGAAAGAGCTGCTTGAGTTGCTTATTTATTTATCTAATTTTGTCCATAATATTCCTCCAAATGCATCATGAAATACGGCTTGAAATAAAACTGTCACTTTCACTCATCAGAGTTGAGAGGTTGGGATCTAGCACATACTGTGTTTGATTGATGAATCTTCTTCTGTAAATTGCTCATGTCTAATTCAATAAGTCCATGCGGGAGATAGAGGTTAATAAAACAAAACAAGAATTAATTAGAAAAATGCTTATTTCAGAAAGAAAACTGAAGATTTACCAGAAGAAATTACAATGCTGTCAGCCCATTTAGACAACTGAAATTATTTTTGAAAACATTGAAGAACTGGTGCAATAGACTAGGCTACATTCCAGTTTAGGTGTCAAAGTCATCTGCCCTGGGTGCCCATCCTTTAACATTCCAGCTGAGTCAATATAACACTTTCATTTATGCAGTTTAAAAGTACCACGGATCGCAGATGTACATGGTGTATCAGAGAAGAAGATCACAAGGTGAATGAGCCAGTGTAAGATACGGTGACCTGTACCAACTGTATCAGTTTAGACAGAACGACACGGAAAGCCCAAAGCAGCTCCCAGTAATATTTTGAATGTAATTTTTGGAACTTGTTTTATGATTGTAAAGTGAGGTGCATATTAGCCCCATGTGGTACTGGCCATTTGGCCATATGTTGGTTGATTCTATGGGTCTTGCATAGGTCACCAGTATGCATACTTTAACTATCGGTACAAAGTAACACAAACTGATCTTCAAGTCATGGTGGCTACATGTTTTGTCAGTGTAAGGGAAGCAATGCGGGCGAAATGCATAAGAATTAGCCACGTGGAGCAGCATCGATCAAAGCAAACCTTAAAAGGCCCTCCAACAGTCAGAAAACATGAAAATCTGTGAAATAATAATAATAATAACAAAATATTCATTGCTATTTACAAGATGTTAACATCTTCTTGGCGAAAGAAAAGTGTGAACCAGCTGCACAGATTGGAAATGAAAAAGATGTGTCAACTGCAGGAAGCGGGTGCATTGGATGAAGTGAAGTGGGTGAAGTTCATTATAATAAATATTTTTTATTATTTTTCTGGTTGAAGTAATTTTTGTTAAAGTTTTCTGGATTTTTCTGTTTAATTTATTCCTCAGCCACAAAGAAGAAAAGTAAAACGCACTTACCCCGTTCTAGCACTTTCTGCCTTTTGGTTATGACTTTTTGCTTTGTTTTTGACTCCTGTTTATCTCCGGGCACATAATTTTGTACTCACTGCTATACTTAACACACTGTCACTGGAAGACAAGTACCTCAGTGCCGTAGCCCTCAGAACAGCTGGCTCCAAGTCCAATTGTACCCATTCCTTCAGCTGTGGTCTTCATCCAATACTCCTAAAAAAAGAAAAAGTTCACATAAACCATTCATTCTAAACTAGCATGCAACCAGACTGACACTCCCTGCTTCCAGTTTAAAGGCTCTGGCAGAAATTGCTGAAACAAAATAAGGACTTATTACAATGTGCATCATTAAGACCAATTTCACTTTTGAATAATGACATTAAGATACTTTCAAAAATTATAGCTAGAAGGATGGAGAAAGTGCTCCCTTTGGTAATATCACAAGATCAAACTGGATTTTTCAAGGGTCGACACTTATCCTCAAATCTTTGATGCCTGTTTAATGTAATATACTCACCAACTAAGTCAAACACCCCAGAAATATTATTATCATTGGATGCGGAAAAAGCATTTGACGTGATTGAATGGAAATACCTTTTTACTACTTTGGAGAAATTTGGATTTGGCCTGAACATTTGTGCATGGATCAAACTATTGTATACCAATCCAGAAGCTTCAATTTGTATCAACAACATTTGTTCAGCCTACTTTAAACTAGAACGAGGTACCAGACAAGGATGCCCCTTGTCATCGCTGCTGTTTGCAATCGCCATTGAACCACTGGCAGTTCACTGTCGAAATGCTGATCAGATAAAGGAGATTATAAGAGAAGGACTGGAACAGAAAATGTCTCTATATGCAGATGATCTGGTACTGTATATCTCAGACCCACAAAATTCTGTGCCTGCAGTCTGAACAGCACTCACAGAATTTCAAAAAATCTCTGGTCTCAGAATCAATCGGAATAAAAGTGTACTCTTTCCAGTGAATTCTCAAGCATATAATAGTAGATTAGATACTCTACCTTAGAGGGGTAAACATCAAAAGTAAACATAAAGCTCTTTATCAACAAAATTTCGCCGTCTGCATGGAAAAAATTAAGCATCACTTGCATAGATGGTCAACCCTTCATCTTATTCTAGCTGGAAGAATTAACGCTGTTAAGATGAATATTCTTCCTAAGCTCCTTTTTTATTTCAAAACATTCCAATATACATCAATAAATAATTTTTTAAGCAATTAGATTCAACATTAACCTCATTTATTTGGATCTCAAAACATCCACGTATTCAAAGAGCGACCCTACAAAGACAAAAGGCAGAAGGCAGCATGGCTCTACCTAACTTACAGTTTTATTACTGGGCAGCAAACATACAAGCTATAAAAACCTGGACACAAATAGATGAACATACACAGGCCTGGTCCACAATAGAACTAAAATCCTGCAGTACTTCTTTATATTCCCTGCTCTGTGCCCCAATAAATGCAAGTTATCGGCAATATACTAACAACCTAATTGTGCTTCACTCACTTAGAATATGGAACCAATGTAGAAAGCATTTTAAGATGGAGAAGCTTTTATCTGTGGCACCTCTGCAAGAGAACCACCTCTTTCAACCTTCACAAACATACACTGTTTTTAATATCTGGAAAAAATTTGGGATTAACTTGCTTAGAGATCTTTATATAGACAACGTCTTTGCATCCTATGAACAATTACATTCCAAATTTAACACATTTCTTTCACTATCTTCAAATTAGGAACTTTGTTAAACAGAACCTGCCTGATTTTCTTCATCTTACACCCTCGTCCATGCTGGAAAAAATATTGCTCAATCTCAAGGACTCAGACACCATCTCTGCAATATATAAAATTATTTTACAGTCCCTCCCTTTCAAAGATCCAAGAGGACACTGGGAAAAAGATCTCTCAATCAATATATCAGAAAAGGAGTGGAAAAGAGCAATGCAAAGAATTCACTCCATATGCTCAAAGCATACAATTATTCAACTCAAAATTATACATCTGTCTCGACTAAAACTCTTCAAAATGTTTCCAGGGCAAGATCCAACCTGCGAACGCTGCAATCAAGTCCCAGCCTCACTGGGTCACATGTTTTGGTCCTGCACCAAATTAACATCATTCTGGACCAAAATTTTGAATTACCTTTCAGACAGCCTTGGTCTCACAATCCCTCCTAACAGCTGTGTTTGGGGTTCTTTCAGATGGGCTTAAAGTGGAGAAGGACAAAGAAACTGTGACTGCATTCACTACACTTTTGGCACGCAGACTGATTTTGCTAAACTGGAAGAATCTTAACTCTCCTCTTTTAAGTCAGTGGGAAACCAATGTTCTATATTACAATGTTGTTACCCTCCCCAGGAGTGGTGAACCAACAAAGATCACTCCAAGAGCAAGGCATGTAACAGTCGGCGAGGTCACAAAGGACCCCAGGGTAACTTCCAAGCAACTGAAGGCCTCTGTCACATTGGCTAATGTTCATGCTCATGAGTCCACCATCAGGAGAACACTAAACAACAATGGTGTGCATGGCAGGGTTGCAAGGAGAAAGCCACTGCTCTCCAAAAAAAACATTGCTGCTCGTCTGTGGTTTGCTAAAGATCACGTGGACAAATCAGAAGGCTATTGGAAGAATGTTTTGTGGACGGATGACACCAAAATAGAACTTTTTGGTTTAAATGAAAAGCGTTATGTTTAGAGAAAGGAAACACTGCATTCCAGCATAAGCTCCTTATCCCATCTGTGAAACACGGTGGTGGTAGTATCATGGTTTGGGCCTGTTATGCTGCATCTGGGATAGGACGGCTTGCCTTCATTGATGGAACAATGAATTCTGAATTATATCAGAGAATTCTAAAGGAAAATGTCAGGACATCTGTCCATGAACTGAATCTCAAGAGAAGGTGGGTCATGCAGCAAGTCAACGACCCTAAGCACTCAGGTTGTTCTACCAAAGGATGGTTAAAGAAGAATAAAATTAATGTTTTGGAATGGCCAAATCAAAGTCCTGACCGTAATCCAATCGAAATATTGTGGAAGAACCTGAAGCAAGCAGTTAATGTGAGGAAACCCACCAACATCCCAGAGTTGAAGCTGTTCTGTACGGAGGAATGGGCTAAAATACCTCCAAGCCGGTGTGCAGGAATGATCAAAAGTTACCGGAAATGTTCATTGCTGCAAAGGGGGGTCACACCAGTTACTGAAAGCAAAGGTTCAGATACTTTTGCCACTCACAAATATGTAATATTCAATCATTTTTCTTAATAAATAAATGACCAACTATAATATTTTTGTCTCATTTGTTTAACTGGTTTCTCTTTATTTACTTTTAGGACTTGAGTGAAAATCTGATGATGTTTTAGGTCATATTTCTGCAGAAATATAGAAATTTCTAAAGGGTTCACAAACCTTCAAGCACAACTGTAAATGTTGCAATAGCTGAAGAGAGTTGCTGCCCCTGCTGGGTACAGAGGACAAACTAAAACAAAGACAAATGACCTTCAAAGTAAAGAAGGGCATTTCATAACAGCACAAAAATGTCAAATTCTTAATCCTTGGTTTTCCTGAATCTGGGACATGACACTTCAAGTACTAGAAGGAATGTGTAAAACTATGCTGACTAATTTATTGCTGGCACAAACTATTAAATGCTATAACAGAAAAGGAAGTTATGTAAGTAGGGTTGTGAAAACAAACTAAATAAGAATGAATCAAGAAACCAAAACATTGAGATAAATGGGGAGATGAGGCTCAGAACTGAGAACTAAAACCAAATGAAAGAATAATTTAATATTCTCAAATCAGCTTTATCCAGTTTATGTTAACTAAGACCAGAAACATCAACAGGCAGCACAGGATGCAAGGCAGGCACCAACATTAGATTGTTCAGCACAGCCTTCACTTGCTTACACTCAAAAAGGGACAATTTAGAATCATCACTTTACGCAACATGAACATAACTGATGATGTAAGAGGAAAACAAGAATACTAAACTGAAACACGGGAAGACATGTTTATTTTGCTACAAAAAGATATAGTAGCAGTTGAATGTATGCTGAGATGAGTGACCAAGTGTATCCCAGGATTAGAGGACAGGTTCTACTCTAACGGGCCAAGCCACCTAGTCGTCTTCAGCAGAAAAGGCTGTGTAAGACTTTTAAGTACTCAGATGCAATGAGAAAATTGATCTGCCAATTTTTTTTTTCAATTAAACCATGAATCAGACACTTGAGAACAATGCTTAAAGTGAAGACTTAGCAAACTAGCAAATTATGGAGTTGACAGCTGGGAAAGATTAGCTATTAAGAAACAAGTAAGTTTGATGGACTGAATGCTCCTCTTATATGTCAAACCTATGTTCTTACGATGTCAGATCCATGAGGAAATGATGCTAACCCCTGTGCCTTCTCCACAAAGAGAAAGATCTATAAAAAGTACAAAAACAAGTAAAGAAATAACTAAAACAAACTAAAAACTAAAACCAAAATTCCAAGATTCCAGCCACTTTATTCTAACATAATATTTAAAGAACTGTTTTATTTTTCACTTTCGCACAAGGAAAAGGACACAAAACTTGTATGCTATATACAGTATACTTCTTATTACACAATCCATTTTAGTGTTGGAGGTACACTTTACCCTCAAGCCTTAACACACAGGTCACAACAATGCACATGATGGATTAATGCATACATTAATAAAGGGTTGGAATGGGAGTCACTGGTTAGCACTGGTACTCTAGCAGCTCCAGTTTGAATCCCAGATGTGGATTCTGTCACTGTGGAGTTTACATGTTATACCAGGAGCTGTGTGGGCCTTCCACACTACCAAAGACACTTCTGTTAGGTTAACAGCTCAAAACTGTCCTCAAATAAGAGCTTGAGAAAGAGAATAAATGTGCTCTGTGTTTGGGACGTTAGAAAAATCTACATGAGAGCCAGCCATTCAGCACAACAAAGTTCACCAGTCCTATCTATTTAATTCTTCTAAGAAAACATCAAGTGTAGTTTTGAAAGTCCCTAAAATCCTACCACACTACTTGGTCGCTTACTCCAAGTGTCTGTGGTTCTTTGTGTAAAGAAAAACTTCCTAATGTTTGCGCAAAATTTACCCCTTAACAAGTTTCCAACTGTGTCCCCATGCTTTTGATGAACTTATTTTAAAATAACAGTCCCATCCACAGGAATAATTCCCTTCATAATTTTAAACACTTCAATTATGTCACCTCTTAATCTACTTTTGCTTAAACTTAAAAAGCTCAGCTCTTTTAATCTTTCTTCATAATTCATCCCCTATAGCCCTGGAATCAGCCTAGTCGCTGTTCTCTGGACATTTTCTAGCGCTGCTATGTCCAACAGACTAATTTTACAATCTACTTCATGCTCTGTGCGCAGTGCAGCCAAGGCAGGCTCTGGCCTCATGTGCCCCTAAATTTGATTATGTGCATTTGAAAATGTTATATCATAAAATGGGTAGGTGATAATAGTACTGTAATAATATTTTAAAAGTGAAGTGTCATTCTCAACACAGGTTAGCCTGCAAAGTCTAACTGGCCTGAACAGTTTAACAATTGTACAGAAGTGATTCCATCTGGGATACAACCTTTACACCATGCAGCATTGTTTGATGGTGTGTCAATAAAATAACCACACTTCTGTGATAATTTTGTTTGGAATGGCTCTATATCTTTTGTTGTATTTATGTTCAAACATGGTGTGTTTATGATCACAGTGGTAAAGTTTCAAATTTGATCAATCAGTTTCTCTTGCTGTTTTCTAGTAATAACCATGGCTGCCCCAGTCTCTTTTTGCACCAAAGCAGAGCAGCGAGCAGTGATCTGCTTTTTATTGGCTGTAGATGTATTGGAATTGAATTCCATTGAAGGGTTTCTGCACAATATGGAGACAGTGTTTAACCATGGTAGGATATTTATAAATGGATTAAGAAACTAAAAAATAACTGGACAAGTGTTAACCTCTACATAATTATGTTATTACGGTTACTGAAAAGTCAGACAGATTTTTAATGATGCACTTTACATTTATGCACCTGAATAATATTTGGGACAGTATTCTGCTGTCTTCTAGTTGATAACATAACATCATCATTCAATGCGCTCTGTCACAATAATATTCATGTGTAGATTAAGACGAACCAAGTGATAGTAATGACATTACTAGATGGTGACATGGATAACGAAACTGATGCATATGATAGTGCCATGATAAGCCTGCTGACTTCATTTGTGTAACACTGCAGCGGAGTGCACAAAAAGATTGTGATCAAGTACAAGGATGAGAAAGAAGTTTGCCTCCAAATCACTATTCACAATGCAGCAACTATTAAAGATTGTATCAGGGAATTGTGGAAATCATTAAAGCCTTGAGCTGTGGTAGCCTACAATAACACAATGGGCACCATTCAAGATGCAAATCAGACATTCTACTATCTCATGCACAAGCAACAAAAAAAATATTATAACTGAAGTATGCAAAGAAACACATGTCTACTGTCCCCATGACATCAGGTTGTACACTACATCATATTAAGCATCATATGAAGGACGTGTACTAAATCTGCATCAGTACAGTAGTAGACATAGACATGCCTTTCCTACTGTATTTATGTTGACGTTTTGGTATTTGCATATTTCTGTTACATGTAATAATATTTTTTATTGTTGACAAAAATTCAATGTTTCCACTTGGTTTTCTGTGGTAAACTTAACACTATGAAGGTTAAGCACAAAGATGCAGCGTCATACATGTTCATATCCACTACTGACTACAACAACATTGAGCAAGTCTGTACCATATTTCGAAAGAACTGATGAGTAAAAATGCTTTAAGAGGCCATCATTTTCCCACAGACCAACATGTAAAAAGACGTGGTACATAAGTGGATGAGAGTTTCTGAAGGCATAAACAAGTGTGTGTAACTCTCGCCCAAGTGCAGTAAAAAGCAATGGGACTGTATTGAAAAATGTTGTGTCTGTATGTTCTCTCCTGGAGTTCTAATAACTGTTAAAAACAGAGCGCAGGAAATTATTGGCCTTAACCTCGTAAACATCTAAATATCTACTTCTCAAACTTGTTGTTTTCAACTCAAGATTATGGGAGGCAAGTCATGCATCACCTCTGAAATCACACACACAAGCACATTTGCTCCCATTAGGCTAGTTTAGAGTTGTCAGTCATTCTCATCTACATATACATGTAATATACAGTAAATTGAAAGCCAGAGTATCTGGAGAATACCCACCGAAACAGGCAGAATGGGCAGACACAATGCAGAAAAGTGACTGGACAGAATTAAGCCCAGGTCTCAAAGAGTTAGGCAGCAGCGCTCACTTCTGAGCTTCTTTGTGCTCCCATGAAAAGTTATAGTAGTGTACATCTAAAGTAAGAATGCTAAGTAATAAAAACTGCAATACAAATCTCCAATAAGTAGCATTAATTCTATGAAAAGGTCTAATTTCCCATTGGGGCAAATAAAGTAAAGTACATTTATCTATCTATCTATCTATCTATCTATCTATCTATCTATCTATCTATCTATCTATCTATCTATCTATCTATCTATTGTATCTAAAGTTTCAAAAAGAGACCAGTAGATGGCAGTGGAGGCCTGCGTGTATTAAAGGCAGACACAGTGTATAAAATCACAGACACTGAGTGAGGTGAAGGCATTGAGTTGACAGGTTGAGCCAGCTACACAATAGTGGGACGAACCTTCCAACCCTCTTCAATATTCTAAATCATATTCAACCAGTATAGAGATGTAGAGAGAATAAACATACCCTTCTTGTGATAGATTACATATAAAGTAAACAATGCTGAGATTATTTCTCTAAACTCTTTTTCAAGTTATAGCAAAACAGAAAAAAACAATATAATAATCTGCAGTATGGAAAGGGGGGTAGGGGCGATGGTTAACACTGTTGGTCCATAGCTACATGAGAGTGAAAAATAGATAGATAGATTGATTTACCTTTTTGTCTCCAAGGCGAAATTCTGTGGTATTTTGATGTTGTGCCCAGACCTTGGTTAAGATAAATGGCACCATATTAAGTGAGCATGTGTTCAAACAGACTAGTGTTCCATACAGGTTTGATCTCTACCTTACACTAAACGCTGCCAGGATATGATCCAGCTCTTGGTAACCCTAAAGAAGATCAGGCAGAGCCAGCATATGCATGATTGGTCTCATTAAATTGATGGATGGATTGATGGATGGATAGATGGAAGGAATAAGGCCTTAACATATGTAGTATACAGGTCTTTACATGGCATGGAAAAAGCTAATATTTGATAATTTCAGGACACTTTGATATTAATTTTTTATTTTTTATACAATGTAAAATATTATTCTATTCTTATAAATTGAACTCTGAATCTAGGCTGTTATCAAGGATGCCAAACAGTATCACATTATGCTAGATCCTGCCCCATAACGGTATACTGGCAGGCTGATGTGTATGAATGGACTTTACGTACAGTATATTTCATAACCTGCACTTTCATTATAGGGTCATATAAAGGAGCCAGATGCCATTAAATTTAACATTTACATATTTGAAATACTGCAGTGGGCTGGCGCCCTGCTCGGGGTTTGTTTCCTGCCTTGCACCCTGTGTTGGCTGGGATTGGCTCCAGCAGACCCCCGTTACCCTGTGTTAGGATATAGCGGGTTAGATAATGGATGGAAGGATATTTGAAATATTGAAGGAAAAATCCAAATGGACACAGACAAATCTTTGCAAACTTAATATTAGCACTGAAGCTAACACAGACCTAAACCCAGAGCTATTAAGAGGTGAGGTGGCAGCGTTTTGATAACATATTGTAAACTTATTTAGGGATCACAGGTCATCAGAGCCTATCCCAAAAGCAAAGTTAATTTACTTCTTCACTCACTCTCAAATACATGTGTGGATTCACCAGCTAACCCAATACACACTTCTTTGAGGACGTACATTATTAGGAGGAAAAACGGGAACAATCTGATGCAGACCCTTGCAGTCACAAGGAGAACATGCAAACATGCAGTCTCCATATGCACAGCAATGTGGCCTAAGGTTTAAACTCAAAGTATACTGGATTCAGGACTGTGCTGGAAGCATTGGTCAGCAACACATGAGTATTCATGGAGAACAGTCCAGTCTCCCCTCTCAGCATCACTGGTTTTACATACAATTCCAATTCATGTCAGCTATAGAAGCTGTCAAATGACTTCTCCTTTGAAAACTGCTTTAGTTTCTGTCACACAGGGCAGGAAGAACTTGCCTGTGCTGAACATTAGCAAAACAACAGAGCTGGTGTTGGACTTACAGCATGACAGTGAGCACTTGAGATCAGTCACCATCATACTGATGGAGATAAAATGGCTGCAGACATCAAATTTTCTGGGACCTATCAGAGCTGTAGACTGCATTGAGTGGATATTAGAGTGCCTGAATAAACTGATCAGGAAGGTCAACTGGATTACAGGACATACTCTGGACTCACTTGAAATGGTGGCATTGAACAGGATGATGGCAAAATTAAAGGACATTATGACTCATGCTGTTCTTTCTCTACATGATGTGTAATTACTTTAAAGTTAAATTCTTATTCGCAGTATAATTTGCTAAGAAGTGATACTGAGGCCCTTCTTTGCTCACAGCCATCAGCTTTTACATGCCTTGTCCCTTCATGTTCATCTTCATCGAAGCTAGTAATAAAAAACACATTGCTGTCTAGATACCATATCTTTTTGTTGTGTTTATTAGATTAAAAAATGCTTTGAAATATATTTTTTTTGTCCAGTGCCAAATGACTCTTCAGTATGAGAAAACTGCTCCATACTGTCACACACGTGTGCATGGGAAACAGCTAAAGGGCCTAAATAATAGTAATTCTACGCCAAAGCAGGGGGCGGCAGAGTGTGCTAATTGTCTCTCTCAGTCTCTTGCAGACCTTTCTCGGGAAATCCCGCGTGGTTCCTGCGCCAACAATAACGTCACTTCCATTTTGACCTGCGTCGACGGCAATGTCACTTCCGGTCATGAAGACGTCACTTCCGGTTTCAGGCCCTGATGACGTCATTCTTTCTGTTAAAATCACCATCTTGTCTCAATGTAAGTCAGTTCTGCTCTGGGCTCTGTTCTATGCACATTGTGCAACTTCAAATCAACTTTTTCATCCAGGAAAACAATACACGGGTGGCTGCCCCAAACCTTTATGATGTCTATGACTCATTCTTATGACAATACAATACATTTGTGAATTTCCCCCTGGGATTAATAAAGTATCTATCTATCTATCTATCTATCTATCTATCTATCTATCTATCTATCTATCTATCTATCTATCTATCTATCTATCTATCTATCTATCCATTGTTTGACTTGACTTTTTGTTAAGCAATACTTCAAGCTTTTGTGCATAACACATTAACTGACCCCAGCAATTCACCCTCTAATGGGATACGAGGGAGCAAATGTACTCCTTCTCACAAAACTTTGAAAAAATGGGGATCGGTAATATGGGCATGCACATGGTTGATTCATGTTATGTCAAGATTGCTGATCACGAATATGATAATCTTTTTGCCATTTGATTCTTTACCAATGGTTCAAACCCTCTAAAAGCCACTCACAATAGGTTACAAATCGAAAAATTTCAAACATAAGCAGCATGTGGGGTATCGTTTTAGACTTTTTCAAGGTCAGTGATTACAAATATGACAATTTTTGGTCCTCTACTTGGAACCTACCCTCTATGTACCGCTATCATTGGGTGAAAAATGAAAAATTTCTGTTACAATCAAGAAAATGTATACTTTAAACATTTAAACTGAATCACACATTTTAATATTTCAAATAGTTAATTTAACTACTCTTGTTTTCAATGTACTTCTACCTCATGAAGTAAATCATTACATGTCTTATTAACACCCCAAAGTAGCTTACACTAATTTAGACTTTTATTGTATCAATTCATTTTCAAAACCCCTATATCCAGAGTAGGGTTCCTGGGAAACTGGAGAATATCCCAACAAGCATTGGACACAAGGCAGAGAGAATCCCTGGACTGGGTGCCAGCCCACTACAGGGTGTACAAACATTAATTTAGCACTGCCAGTCCTCCTAACCTGCATGTATTTGGACTGTGGGAGGAAACTGAAGCGGAAACCTACACATGGAGACATGGGGGGAACATGTCAACTCTATGCAGGAGCACTCAGAACTAAAACTGCGATTTCCTTGTTGTAATGTACCACTGCGTCACCCTTTTATTATAGCATTATTATGATTAAAGATTGTGTATAGTTCTGGGTCTTCTGGAACAGTTTATTCCATCCATCCATCCACAATCCAACCCACTATATCCTAACTACAGGGTCACGGGGGTCTGCTGGAGCCAATCCCAGCCAACATAGGGCGCAAGGCAGGAAACAAACCCTGGGCAGGGCGGCAGCCCACCGCAGCAGTTTATTCCTCTGGAGCAAATAAATTTTCCTTCAGGATTCAAGTCATATTTGTCTATGAAGCAGTATCATTAACATTTATTTTTCTGAACCTGGTTAGAAACCCATGCATAGATTTGGAGAACATGCATACTATACAGGAATGGGACTATACTAGGGACAGCAATACTATGCATACTACAGCCAATAACTGAGAATTGAATTGAATCTAGAGCCTGTAAGATAGGAGATAGCAGCATTAACAACCATGCCCACCTGCCAACCAAAGCCTAACATGCTGCTAGAAATCTGTAATAAATAAAAACCCTTCTACAACTCTTGTCTGTGGGAATGGGCAAGAATAGACACTGAATCATAGCTGGCAGATCCTTTCAGGACCACAGAGAATTCCCGCAGTGCTATTCTGAGTAATTGTTACTTAATTTCTAGCCTGGTTTAGTGTCTGTTAATATGTTTAATAAGGCAACAGAGGAGAAGGAGACACCTTAAGTATTTCATTTTCTGTCTAAGCTGTTTTGTTTTTGGAGTGGAGAGTGGTCAGACAAATATCTGGATGTGTTCAACAGTAAATTGGTCAGCTGATATAAGCACAGAAAAGCAGACAGCACAGCAAATCAGAGAAGCACTGCATGTTGGCCAAGCAGGATAGAGTTGCCTTCAGCAGAAAACAGCTGACCTTCTGGGTGTAATGTGAGGAATTGGCAGAGGACATTCCATTCAAGGGCAGAGGTAACGTTACAAACGAGAGAGACAGACTGAGTGAGTGAAAGCAAGATGGGGAGATCAAGAGACAGAGCGAGAGCAACATGGGGGATCAGGAAGCAGGCAGTATGTGAGGTTTTTCAAAAATTCAACATGTCTATCAAGAAAAGTGCAAATGAACAAATTTTAGAATTGAATATAAATCAATAGAATAATAATTAAAGCAATTTAGAATATGAAAATCAAAGAAATTTAGAAAGTAATATAAATCAACAACAATGAAAAAATGGAAGGATACATGTAGTTTAATAAGGTAGGGAGAAAAGTGTGATGGCCAGTGTTGCTTCCTATGTATAACATAAAATAACATAACATAACAATATAACATAACATTCGTAACCCGGCATAAATTAATGTCTGACAGGGCAACACTTCAAAGTTTGGGGTTCAAATTATGAGCCAGGGACAATGTGTGTGGAGTTTTCAAGCTCTCCCTGTCTCCAGTGCTTTCCCTTCAGGGACCCAAAGATGTTCATGTTAGGTTCACTGTGACTTGAGATTGGCCTTGTGTTGTTAGAGACAGACACAACTTTATTTGACCCCAGAGGAAGATTTGGCAAAATAGGTGTTGCAGACATAAAGTAGTGTTTCAATATGCTGCGCAAGAGGGATGCGAGGGGGGTGGGGGTTTGGGCGACAGGATTAAAAAAAAACAAAAGTCTAATTAAAAAACCTGGTGTACATGCATTTCTACACTGTCTATATTAATAAATCACAATCATCTTGTGAATGTGCTCATGTAAACATTCCTCAAAACTCATTGAAACTGCAGATGACTTGTGTGGTAATGAAATGTCACTGCTTATGACTAACAAAAGCAGGTTCATCCTCACTTAGTGCCCTTATTACACAATGAGTGCAGTAAAGTGCTCTGATTACTTTAGAAGAAATAAACACTGCTGCAAATTGTCTATGTTGGCACATCCACATCATGCAAAAACTGAATGTAGCACTTGTTGGTTAGTTAATGGCTTACTGCACAGCTGACTTAATGGAGTGAAGGCTTGGCTGAGATATTCCTGTCTTGTCAGCCAGTTCCCTGAGAAGTGACAACATGTTGCTGATAAACTGACAAATAACTAAAAACGTTCTTAAGTGTAAATACACAGCATTGGCTCTCTTAAAAGGGAGCTAAACTAAAACCATCATATTCATTCCATTTGTTTAATATGTTTGTCTTGTCAACACAAAATATTATAATGGCTTGGCGATTGAATTACTGTGTATGCAATACTCTGTGCTCTCTTTGATAAAATTCTCCCAATTCTTAGGTGGGTTTGTTTCAGTGCCTACAGTTTCCTCTCACAGTTCAAAGATACTGTGAATTTTACTGGCCTGGTATAAATCAATGTAACTTGTGATGTCCATGGTTGACTTTGGGTTTGTGTGAGTGCCACCAGAATAGTCTCCTTGTAACTCTAAACAGAAACAAGTGAGTACTGTAAATATTCATTTTTATAACAAAGTAAATAAAAGGCACCTCAGACAATCAGGAACCATGCAGGCAGAGGCTTTCAGTGGCCACAATTCTGTACATAAGCTTACTTAAGTGGACAGAAAAGACTTTAATGCCAAGTAGCCGAAGAGTGTTGCACGACTCTCTGCTGTCAAAAACAAGCAAGCGTGCTTTCACACTGACCAGGCTGCCCACCCACTGCTACTGCTGTTATCAGCACCTCTGCCCCCAACACCATTCCATCTCCTTCTGTTTCCTCTCACAGCTTCACTCCCTTGCTCTTCTCCCTTTGCTGCTCACTCCCACACCACTGTTTCATCCTGCTTGCCTTCACTTTTCATCCTTCACACTCATATCTCATGTCCAGCTCTTTATGTTAATCCTCAGATAGTCCTTTATCCTCTTCTGACCCTACCGAGAATTATCAGAGTATGCAACACAGGTGCAGTTTTCAGGACAGCAGTATTTCAACAGACACTTCCATTTGTGTAGCATAGTAACTTTTCCATTCAGCAGTTCAGCAGTGGATTACATCTCCCAAACCCCAAATAATATTATAATATAAAAACTAAGTACAGTATTCCAAAAAAAAGTGCAGGAAGGAACAGATGCTGTAACAGATAAATAGTATACAGTATCAAAAGAAGCACATCAATCCAACAGCCACATTGGGCCTTCTGACATACCTTACATTAGAGTGGACCATCTACTTACATATCAAAATGGTAATGCAAACCAGTCTCTTCCTCTATCTCCTCCCAATTTCACTCATTCCTCTGATCAAGCCCCTGCCTCTCACTCCATTACAGGCTCCAAATTTATTTACTGACTGACCAGAGGGGGCTACCCAGCCTAGGCCTGAAACTACTTCTGAGCAGGCATAATCCATGGGGACAGGACTAGCCTTCAGAACTCCTGGACTCATCATTACTCATCCCTCCAGCAGCCTCAGGTGTTCCTTTTGTTCTAAGTAATGTTATAATGTGTTCTGTTCAGATATGTACTTGATTTTTGACTTTCAATTTTTATATCCATTTATTAACATTTTTGAGTATGCCATTTTAGTTTCTGATGGTGTCTCCTTGATGTGCAGTTTTGCTATTGGCAATGTGTCTCATTGATATCTTGTAGCTACCAGAAGTTGCAGCACATGTCATCAGACACATGTAGGAATTTAATATGGCAACACTCTCCATTCAGTATCCAAAGATGTGGACAAAAAAGCAAATATTTGCATGTGCTAAATCACTCTTTAATTCTTTGTAAGTAATACTAACAATTAGCCTTTTGCTGCAGTGGTTAAAAGTTCTTTTGGTTTCAATTCTTGCCTGTTCCTGGTTGCATGTTCATCTCCTGGGGCCTCATGTATAACGCCGTGCGTAGAACACGCACTATAACATGGCGTAAGCACAAAAGCCGAAATGTGCTTACGCACAGAAAAATCCAGATGCAGGAATCTGTGCGTACTCCAACTTCCACGTTCTTCCGCTACATAAATCCAGATCAGCGTGAAAACTAACGCTTGTGCATGCGTTTTATGTAACGCCCCAAATCCTCCCAGAATTACGCCTCTTTGAATATGCAAAATAATATAAATCGCTCCTAAGCTCAGCCTTCTGTGAAAAGACAATGGGAAAAGCACGGAGGAAAATATAAGAATTTCAGCGAATACCAAGTGGAAGCAAAGGAAAAACATACAATTTGTTCAAATAAACCGTGGTATAATCAACAAAAGGAAGTTGATCGAGTGACATAGCGTGTTGGAGAAACTTGAAAGCTCACGTTCACAAAATCGCACAGTGCCGGAAATAAAAAAGAAGTCATATATCAAAGTCGCTGTGGAAAGCCGAGTTGTAAGCCCACTGTCTGAGTGTCATATGAAAGCTTATTAGGGTACAGAGAAAAAAGGCACACAGTGGGGAAAAAGCACGAAATGTCAACTTCAATCTCGAAATTTCCACTTTAATCAAGTAGTTTATTTTGTCATTAAAGTAGAACATTATAAACTTCATCTTAAAATCGTTTAATTAACCAGTTTCTAAAATCACATCGTGATTAAAGTAGCACGTTAAATGCTTTGTTTTGTATTTGATCTTCTATGTGCCTATGTGTGTGAATCACTACTTGCTTCTTAAACCGGCTCTCTTCCCCCAACTGGACACAGAGTCCATTACATTACATATTCTCTGAATAACTAAAATACTGAGATGTATACGTGATGTCATTTTCATGATGATAGGAGTTAAAGCATGTTATTAAACATGTTTTTCACTTTGATGAAATAATTTATTGCAGCAGTACTCAGGGGCGGCTCTAAGCTTGTGGTGGCACTCCTTCGCCCGCCAATGTCATGCACGGTGGATAGCCACGTCCGTTGCATACACTGCATAGCCGCCTCGTGCTCATGACACAAGCATTTAACTTTTGCCGAAATTTGTTGCTGCGTTTTTTGCTGTGTTGTTATTTTCTCTTTCTGTTTTATATTCAATATACTGTATATTGGCGTAGCTGTCACTGCAGTCAGTGCTTTTCTTTCCCCAAGTAACAGATCGCCATACAATCAGCGCTGTTAAGCCATCTGTAAGCTTATTCTTCAAAACGTTTAAAGAACATTGAAATATCTTCGTAGTACATGTTTAATTGTTCTATCCTTAACGACACTCCCAGTAAAGAATATAGATTATTTAAATGAAGTTAAAGTTTTATCTGTATAATTTAACAAACATATTTTGCTGCATTTCACCTTACAAATGATATCGTCATCATATGTAAATACGCGCTTTATAAAGTGGCTCAGGTTGTGCAATATTATACTGCAACTATAGTGCAAGTTTACAGTGGGGTGATTGTACTTATAAGTACAGATAGTTCTACAAGGTGCAATTGATTGACTGTATTTAAAGTTCTTGGGATTAAACTGTTTCTGAACCGCGAGGTCTGTACAGGAAAGGCTTTAAAATGTTTTGCAGTGGCTGAGACAGCGTGTCCTTGAAGCTGTGTACTGATAATTCTCTTTCCGATCAGCTGCTGCTGTGATTCACACTCAGATACAGTGATATAAATACTCAGAGTGGTGCAGTGAGAGTAATATGGAAAAAGATGATCCGCTGTGGCAACTCCTAACGGGAGGAGCTGAAAGAAGAAGAAGAAAAATAATAAGAAGAGGAAGGTGCAGTGAGATTAACAATGCTAAAGCAGTTATGGTATTTGGAATACTATGGCTGTTCCCCTTTACCATTATATTGTTACGAGTTAATTACAATCAGATGCATTACACTAATAAACAATATGCGGTTAGTTTCGGTGTATTTATAAAGCCGTGTCAGGAAAATAATGAGTAATCACACAGGAACAGTACCATTGCTTTGACGCTGGGTGCCGCCAGTCTGCAAAACCGAGCGGAGAACTTGGCACGACAAGGCATGAGGTACCGTGGAAAAGTGCGCTGTTTTACGCCAAGTGTAGGTTTTATACATCGCGATTTGAACGTGGAAAAGTTCTTACGCAACATTTCTTTGTGTACGCACCGTTTATACATGAGGCCCCTGGTCCTTTTTCCAGCTTCTGGCCTGACATTCTTTCAGTCTTGGCAACACAAGTTTCAAAATATATGGCTAGACAATCAATCACCAGATCAAATGTACATTTTAATGCACTGCACTGAACCGAAGCTAGCATAATACCTACATGTTCTGCCAGTTTTGGGAGCACGCATTAATTACAGCACATTGCTGCTCCCACCACATGACGAACCACTCAGATTGGAACCTGAGTGCAGCCATGCAATGGGTGACACCTCAGCACCACACTAGAACAGTGTGAGGTTTTATACAGTGGCTGGAGTGCCAATCCTGCCACCAATCCCCAGATTTTCCCTTGAAAGCTGGAGGACTTGCTTGCAGGACTGGATGCAGGTTAACATCATACCCAGGATGAAGCAATTGCAGGTTAAGGGCCTTGCTCAAGGGCCCAGCAGTATAGAGCCACTTATGGCATTTACGGGATACGAACTGGCAACCTTTCATTTGCCGGCATAGGTCCCTAGCTTCAGAGCCACAGCTCTGCTCAGTTTTGAAGAACTATCTTATTATTTTTTCCAGCTAGGGTTAGGGTTAGAATTAGGGTTAGGTTAAATATTATTTATATATATTAGAATGAGTAATTGCCCAAGGAAACCTGTATGAGTGATTCTAGCCTTATCCCACGTGAAGTACTCATCTTACTTGTATTCTTATCCTCGGGCTTATTAACAAATTTGAAGTCCAGTTTATAAATTATTGTCTCTTTGATTTGACTTTGTTTCTTTGTGGTACTGTATCAAAAGCTTTTTGAAAATCTAAGTAAATTATTATGTTGCGTTCTTTGTTTTTGTCTACTATTCCAATTGCCGTTCAACAAAGTCTAATGGATTGCTTTGCCAGAAATTTACTCTCATAAACCCATTCTGGTTCTTACTCACTTACTTTATTTAATCTCTAATCAAATTTTCTGCAGTTTAGCATAAGACATAACTATAGTTTGTTTGTCTATAATTACTGGGTCATCTGTTCTCAATCTGAAGATATTGCCAGAATATATTTAACAAAAGTATAGAAATAACATATTTCATTTTTTTCAGCTACTACTGGTAAAATCACATTAGACCTGGGGGTTTTGTTACTCTTCAATGCACATATGATGAATAAATTGATTATATAGGTTTGAAATGATTATGCTACAGTACTAAGACTTTAAATGAGTGAACTTCCAACAGGAAATCAGTTTTTCCCCAATGAAAATCTAGAAGTGGGTCTTCTCAGTATGCACCTGTTTCATCAAGGTGTCCGTTGACTCAGCCATTGACTAAATAGGCTAACAAACAAGAGAGACAAAGCCAAAAAGAGAAAGTGAAAAAAGAGAAAATAGGAAGAATAACAAAGAGGACTAAAATGGCTGAGTCAAAACCCAGGACTGGCTGTCTTACAAAGGATGCTCCCAGTGATAGGAACACTATTAAGGCCTAATTAAAGAGATCACTGCCACTTTAAACACACACAAGATTTCCTTTACAAATCTAATCTGCTCCTGGAAACCCTTTCATTAGGTGCATTTTAACAATGCAAACTCACAGTTAACTTATAATAAATGCAAAAATAGTTTTCTGGTCACCAAAAAATGACCCTTATTTTTGTGCCAATAACACAAAAATACATGAAAATTGACAGAATTAATAATAATGTTAGTCAGCAACACAAATCCTAATAAGACATTTTCCTTTTATTAAATACTATTAAATAAGGATGCTTACCTATATGTTTTCCTTCAAGATTTACATTCAAAGGAATGGGCTTTTCCATCTCTTTCAGAATGTTTCCTGAAGCTAAAATCCTCAAAATAAGCCACATGATCAATGCACCAGTCAAGCTGACTTAAGGATGGCCTGCAGCAGTGAGGTATCCTTTAAATGACTACAAAGATGATCAGGTGTTGCCCTAGTAATGCTCGTTTTAAAATCATCTCAGCTTCCGGTCTATGTAATCGCAAAAAATCCACTTGATTGTGGTTCATATAATGAAAAAGGACATTAAATGAATTTCTTCACATATCCAGGTTTTTGTAAAGCGGTTGTTTATACTTTATGGTAAGCCTAGATATACAGATAGATATATAATATAAGGAATATTTATCTATCTATCTATCTATCTGTCTATACAGTACACATAAATCAAATCTGATTATGTACTGTGTTTATGTACTATACAACCATCAGTAGCCAATTTATTAACAACTACAGTCTCTAGTGTTTATAGTAAAAGAAAAATTCAGTGAATTAGAAAAAGCACCTTGTTAAAGTAAGAGTTTAGTGGGGAATGGCATATACTGAATTCACAGTTCAACAATAGCATATAGAAAAGCATCTCTGAGCAAACAATATGTTGGACCTTGAAGAGGATGAGCTACAGCAACAGTAGGAAACAAACAGATGAGGGTATTGCAGGCACTTCATAAACAAGGCTGGGCAACTGAGGATTAGAAAAATATTAGCTAGTTTAAAAAAAATCTTACAGCATTGTGAGAATTTGGTTTAAGCCGCATGGATCCATCTTGTCTTATATCAAGGGTACGATCTGGCAGTGATAGTGTAACATTATCCAGGCAAACAACAAGTCTTATGAGTATCATGTGAATGCTGCTACGTACCTAAGCAGTGCTGCAAACCATGTTCATCCCTTTAAAGCAACAGTCTACTTGTTTTTTCAAATTGATAATGGTCCATGTTACAAAGTATACATCTTCTCAAGCAGTTTTCATGAAAATGACTGTGTCTTCAGTTTACTTCAATGGTCTACACAAACCCCAGATTCTACAATCAGCTGAGCACCTTTACAATGATGTTTGCAGCATTAGTGCATGGCTGAAGAAATCTGCAGGAACTGTATGTATGATGCTATCAAGTTAGCATGGACCAAAATTTCAAGTAAATGTTTCTTGCACCTTGCTGATGGTGTCCTACTAAGTATAAGATAGGAGGACCTTGTGGAGTGGATACAGTAAAGTAGTTAGAAAAAGGTATGTGATCCATTTAGAAAAAAACAGATTTATACAAGAATGAGTCTTAAAATATGGTCTGATCTTCATCTGTTGCAATAATGAACAAACACAGTTACTAATATCTACTAATGTAGATATCAATCTGTTGTTCTGATACATATTGAGTACATCATTGAAATATTCATAATGTAGGTGGGAAAAAGTATGTGAACCTGAAGGATAATGACTTTCACAAAAACTAACTGGAGAGAGGAGTTAGCAGACCTGGAGTCCAACCAATGAACCAAGATTGGCGGTGTGGTTCAGAGCTGTTCTGACCAATAAAATGACTCAAACATTTTGAGTTTTCTATTCATAAGACGCATCTGCTGATGTAAAGCATTCTATGCAAAAAAGATCTCAGAAGATCTACAAGCAAGAATTGTTGATTTGTATAAACACAGAAAGGCATACAAAGTAATTTCAAAGAATTTAGATATTCATCAGTCCACAGTTAGACTATTTTGATGGGGAAAATTTTGTACTGTGGATGCTCTGCCCAGAAGTGACCACCTATCCAAGAAGACTTGAAAGGCACAACACAGAATGCTCAGTGCAGTAAAAACAGCCCAAGAATAATAGCTAAAGGCTTAAAGGGATCATTGAAACAGGTTAACATCTCTGCATGTGTCTAACATATGAAAAACATTGGACAGGCAAAGCATCCATGGAAAGACACCAAGGAGAAAGCTGCTGCTCTCCAGAAAAACATTGCTCAGCACCTGAAGTCCACCAAAGACCATCTTGACAATTCACAGTCCTATTTGTGGATTGATGAATCTAAGGTTGAATTGCTTGTTAAAGTACATATAGCATAAAAAGGGCACCACATACAAAATGAAAACATTATCCAAACAGTGACGCTCAATGGAGGAGGTATTAATATTTTGGGCTGATTTGCTGCCTCAGGACCTAGAAAGCCTTTCAAAATCAAGAAGCAAATGAAATCCCAAAATAATCAAGGTATCTTACAGGATAACTATCAGGGTGGCTGTGTGCCAACTAAAGTTCAGCAGAAGTTGGGAGATGCAACAGGACAATGACTTTAAAAAGTGAAGTACATCTACAAGAATGCCTTAAGAAAAAGAAAATCCACCTTTTGGAGTGCCCCAGTCAAAGCCCAGACCTTAAACCAAAAGTGATGATGCGGAATTGCCTCAAGTGAGTGTCACACCAGACAACCTAAGAATATGGCTGCGATTAAAACGTTCTGAAAGGAAAAATGGTCCACAATTTCTCCTGAGCATTATGCGGGTCTGACTGGCAGCTGCTAAAAGCCCTTGTTTGTGGTTATTTCTGCCAAAGGATGTTTGATCTGTTATTAAATGCAATTGTTTCACTTACTTTTTTCAACAGCCCACACTGAATGTTTGATGGGAGTATTCAATAAAGACATTAATGATAATTGTTTGTGTATTATTAGCTTAATCATATTGTGTTTGTCTAAACTTGTGACTTAGATGAAGATCAGATGGCATTATATACTACCAGGTACGGGTGAAAGCCAGGTAATTCCAAAGGGTTCGCATAGTGTACATATTCTTGCCACTGTACAAAATGTATATCCTATATATATATGTCACAGATAGATAGATAGATAGATAGATAGGAATGTATATATGTATAGTTATAATGCAAATATCAATTTAAATATTTAAAGACATTGAGAAAATATTTAAATATGATCAAACCTGTGTGAAATGAACAGATGTTACATCCTCTTACTCCCATGTCTATTTCTAGAGGGGAGGTGAAGTGGCAATACTAGCAGTACACGCAGATGTGTGCTAAAAATAACCCAACTGTCGTCAGTGAGGCTTGGGGAAAGGCTAAGATTGACAGAAAAAGCTTAATGACTAAAGGGTAGGAATAAGTAACAGAGACAGAAAGAAACAAAAGAATTTTAAGCAGAGCAGGGACATAAACAGTAAGTAAATAAATTAAATACAACAGGATTAGGAAACAACTAATAACACTGAGCTTGATATTTATTATAATACTTGTGCTTTTGATATAGTTACATGTTCCTCAACACTCACTTGATGTACTCAGTTTTTGTAGCAATAATTTATCTTCTTAGCCTTAGGCATACAAAAATAAAAGTAAACAATGTACCCCCAGTATGTCCCTTAACATTACATCTTGCCTGAAGAAGGGGCCTGAGTTGCCTCAAAAGCTTGCATATTGCAATCTTTTTAGTTAGCCAATTAAAAGTGTCATTTTGCTTGACTTTTCACTACATTTGCAGCCTATTAAAACACTGAAAGAATACAAGAAACATCTTCTATTGATATAGCTCAAACCTGATAAACTATTTTTACCTAGAGTACTTTTTTAACTAAATGAATTCATAATTTCACAAGATATTTACTTGTTCAGGTAACATAAAGGTTTTTCTTATATTCAGATTTCCTTACTTTACTTCACTACATACATTGCTAATGCTTCAGATTTTAGTTCAAACTGGCTTCAACCACTAACTATTCTTTTTACTTCTTATTGAATATAACATTTATATGGTTTTGGCTTATATTATTGGGTTTATACACTCTGAAATCTTAATATAATATAGGGATGTACTGTTGCCACTACATGTGTGTGCATGGTAGACAGCTTAAGACATTTGGTGATGGTAATTACACGCAGAACCAGGGGTTGGCGCTATAATCTAATGTCTTTTCTTCTCCTTCCTCTGAAGAATGGAAGATTGACAGCCACTCCAGCGTTAATGTCACTTTTATTGCTCGTCTAGCCAAAAGTACAAGCTGCCATGGCTTTTGTTTGCAGATTAAGCATATATTAATAATGAGACTTATCAACTTAAGATTTGCATATTGTACATTTACATTTATTTACTTAACAGATGCTTTTATCCCAAGCAACTTACAAAAGAGGTCAACAAAATCGAGTAAACAGTCTGGGGCAGTGTTTCTCAACCTCGGTCCTGGGCGCACACTGTGGCTTAAAGTTTTTGTTCTAACCAGATTCCTAATCAGTGACAACACCTGATAGCACTGATCTCATTTAATTAGCTGGTATTATTTTTCTTTTATTCTACATTCAGAAAAGCACAGCAGCATGATTTTTACATTTATAAGACATTTAGAAATATTTATGCTTTTGCTATAGATTTAAATGCTTGACTCTCTTTTGTTGATTTCATTATATTTTGCCCTTTCTCTGTTCAGTTTTCCCCCTTTGTTGTATCTTATTAATGACAATTAAAAGTGAGCAGAAAAGACACGCTGGCAAACAACACTAAATAATCAAAGGCTGTAAGTACCTTAGCGCTAGACCCACTAATTTAGTAAATAATGGATTAATTAAACAATTAGAACACCTAGAAAAGTAGAATGAAAATCAAGATGAAAATATTGTTAAAAAGAAAAAAATACATTATTCCCATATAACTGCTTGGTACATTTTAATATATATATATATATATTTTATCATTTATGTTAGGTAGAATGCCCAGAGGGGGCTGGGCGGTCTCGTGGCCTGGAACCCCTGCAGATTTTATTTTTTCTCTCCAGCCTGGAGTTTTTTTTTTTTGTCTGTTTTTTCTCTCCTCCCTGGCCATCGGACTTTACTTTTATTCTATGTTAATTAGTGTTCTCTTATTTTAATTCTTACTTTGTATTTTTTTTCTCTTTCCTTATCATGTAAAGCACTTTGAGCTACATTATTTGTATGAAAATGTGTTATATAAATAAATGTTGTTGTTTTTACTAAACTTCGTTTTCTAATTTCTATACTGTTCCCAAAACACAGAACTTGGGAAATAACACATCACTTAATTAGCCCAGGAGTCCATATAAAAAACAGAAACTGGTTGGAATAAAAACCTGCAGCCGCAGTGTGCCTCCAGGACCGAGGTTGGGAAACACTGGTCTGGGGGAAATTTTAGAAACAAATGCTACAAGACAAGGCTAGAAAATTGAAATTCAAAAGACCTAAGAACAAAATGAAATCAAGTTACAATTCCTTGGTTACAAAAACCTAACAGCCAATATAAGAAATTCACCAAACAAGTGAGCATCCAAACACCTCTTAAACACAATGAGGCAGTTGGACATTCAAATGGAGGTGAGTATCACTTTCTACCACTTAGGAACTACACATGAAAAGAGTCCGGACTGAAATTTGATTCCACAGAAAAATGTCACTGCCAGACGTCATTCATAATAAGACCTCAGTGGATGAGAAGGAGCATTAAGAACTCATTAAGATCTCTGTCTATAAGGGTTTATACTTAATATGTGCTTCTATAGGGAACCAGTGTAGTGATTTAAAAAGAGAAGTAAAATTTACCAACCTTAACTAGTTGAACACCAGATGTGCTGCTGCATTTTGAATCATCTGCAGCAGCTTGGTGACACATCCCGGTATTCCTGCCAGCAGAGAGGTACGATAGTCAAGATGTGACAAGACAAAAGCCTGGACCAGAAGTAGTGCTATATACTGTGTCTGATATGGTCTGATATTGTTAATGTTGTATAGAATAAATCTGGCAGACCAACAGCTGCAAGCTGGTGAGTGAAAGACAACTGGTCATCGAACACCACCGCAGTGTTGCATTTGGATTTGGCCGGAGATAGAATTAGTAATCTGAACTCAAGGGAGATGAGATGGGATGAAAAGGAGGTCAGTTGTTGCCAGGTTGAGCTGGAGAAGGTGGTCTTTAATTCTTGTTGCAATATCAGGGAGGCATGCAGAGATTCTAACTGATAACATGTTGTCTTCTGAAGGGAACAGCAGGTAAAGCTGCATATCATTGGCATAGCAGTAATATGAGAAACCATGAGACTGGATGATGGGGCCTACTAGGGTAGTGTATAAAGGGAAGAGGAGAGGGCCCAGCACTGATCCTTGGGGCATCCTTCTGCCTGCATGATGCACACTTGGCACTCTCCTGACACATGCTGGATATGCCCAAAGGATAGGACTCAAACCACCTAAGGAAAGTCACAGTGATGCCAAGGTCAGGGAGAATTAAAAGGAGTATCATCATTGACAACATTCTAAACAGCTAATTTGCTGTATATTATATAGTACCAGAATAACAATTCAGCATTTGGCCCAACAATGGCGCGCTAACAGGACCCCTTTTATCACCACAGGGTCTTTATGCACACTGGCTGTGACTGATTTTAAAATAAAAAAAGAGACAGAATTACTCCATTACGTAAGTCATTTGCAAAACAAAATATATTGATCAGACTATTTTAAGCATTTTAATAGAAAAACAAATCGATGAAATAGAAGCTCCCAGGCAGTAGCAAGAACACACAGAGAGTGTGCAGAGCCCTGTTAGATCTCACTGGTCGTTTACTGTTGTATGGTGATGGAAAGAAGCCATATTGAAGAAGTGCTTAAACAAACTAACCTGAAAGGTGAAAGACGCCAGACTAAAGATTGTTTAAATAAACACTCAAACAAGCTGCAATAAAACACTTTGTGCTGAAATCTTCATTTGATGCAAAGTTTGCATCTTTATTGGTTCAAACTTTGCATTTTACCTCATTCGTTTGGACGCTACAAAAGAAGCAACTTTATTTATTAGCTTGGTTAAAAAGAAAAGATTAGCATAGGCAGCAGTCTGGAAAAAGAACACAGTTTTACTATGTAAAAATGACCAGTGGTTTAAAATTTACCAGTCATTTGTGTTAAAGCCAGGTGGGGAGACACCTTTAAATTTGAGATACAGGCTACAAAAACAGGAGATCTTTATCACCCTCATTCACAACACGTCTGCATCACCCACTGATACTTGCAAATAAAATAAAAAAACTTCTTTGGACTGAATAAACTTCTAAACAGGCATACACACAGCCTTGAAAGGACGTGTCTACATCTGTATTGTTAAAGTATCTTTAGATAAGACTCTAAATCCATAAATAAATAAGTCTTTGAATGCATTTTCTACTTTTTGATACTAATTAATTTTCTTATACTTTAATTATTTGACTTTATTCCAAAATCAAATTTATATTGTTTAGTTGAGTCAAAGTAAAGCGATAAAAGCATCTATAGTGGGTAATTGCCATATTCCCACAGAAGTAACTTCTTGAGAAGGGACTTCTTCAAAAGGTAGCAGTGTGGTGAGTGGGCATCTTCTTTGTGTTGAATGACAGTCTGGTCAGAAGATAATCATTAGGACTCCTCATACCAGCTAGTAATTCTTTTTGTTTAATGCAGCTGTCCACGTGCGGATAACTTAGTTCGCATGGGGTGCTATAAGGCAGCGATCCCCAAGTCTAATTTTGCTTAAGGTAGCTGTCCACAAATGGGTAAAACCGTACACGGAAGTTCTACAAAAAAGCTATAGTTAAGTCCCTTTCATTAAGGCAACTGTTCACATGTGGATAAAGCAGTTCACATGGGATGCTATAAAGCAGCTACACCTAACATTCATATAGACATATACTGTTGTTAGCTATAAAAGTGCAGCATACGTGAATTCGAAATAACAAATGAGTTAACTTCACCCCTAAGTGACTACCTAAGAAAGACAGAATGTAGCAACCAGAATCTTAAGTAGGAAAAGAAAATTTGAGCACATCACCAGTTTTAGTGTTCAGAAATTACTTTAAAATACTATTAATGGTTTACAATGCCTTAAATAATCTTGCTCTCTCCTATATTTCGGAATGCCTGTACCGCTACACTCTAAGTCGTAACTTAGATCTTCGAATGGAGGTCTGCTTAAATTCCAAGAGGCAAGCTTAAAAGAAGTGAAGTGACCTTTTGCTGTTATGCACGCAAATCTGGAATACTTTACTAATACAAATTCACCAGGCTAACACTGTGGATCACTTTATAAAACTGCAAAAACCCATTATTTTAACATGGCTTTTTTGTAGCTACATTTTAGTTTTATTTCCTGATAGATTATATGGGCATAAAATTATCATAATTTTCAGGTATCCACAATACCTATTAATCTCTACTTTTCTCTGCTGTCTTTTCTGGGTCTTCTGTGATGGCGATCTGCACCACCACCATCTGATCAAGGCACTGTGCAGCCACCTGTATTGTGGGATTGAAGGCAGGTGTCCCCACTGTCTACAAGGCCATCATCATCAAATACTATCACATGAAGTCTTGAACCAGAGGGGACTGATTTAAAGTCATTTAATTTAGGTAGATAAGCTTTAGAGAGGAGAGGAATGAAGGTCAGTAGGAACAAGACAGAATACTGTACATGTGTGTAAATAAAAGGGAGGTCAGTGGAATTGTGAGGATGCAGGGAGTAGAGTTGGTGAAGGTGGATGAGTTTAAATACTTGGGATTAACAGTACAGAGTGATGGGGATTGTGAAAGAGAGGTAAAAAAGAGAGTGCTGGCAGGGTGGAATGGGTGGAGAAGAGTGTCAGGAGTGATTTGTGATAGAAGGATATCAGCAAGAGTGAAAGGGAAGTTCTACAGGACGGTATTGAGACCGGCTATGTTATATGGGAAGGAGACAGTGGCACTGACCAGAAAGCAGGAGACAGAGGTGGAGGTGGCAGAGTTAAAGATGCTGATTTGCATTGGGTGTGACGAGGATGGATAGGATTATAAATGAGGACATTAGAGGGTCAGCTCAGGTTGGACAGTTGGGAGACAAAGTCAGAGAGGCAAGATTGTGTTGGTTTGGACATGTGCAGAGGATAGATGCTGGGTATATTGGGAGAAGGATGTTAAGGATAGAGCTACCAGGCAACAGAAAAAGAGGAAGGCCTAAGAGAAGGTTTATGGATGTTGTGAGAATGGACATGCAGGTGGTGGGTGTAAAAGAGCAAGACGCAGAGGACAGAAAGATATGGAAGAAGATGATCTGCTGTGGCGACCCCTAACGGGAGCAGCCGAAAGAAGAAGAAGAAGAAGAGTTTTAGGTAGAATGCCTAGTGGGAGCTGGCCTAGGAACTCCTGCAGATTTTGTTTTATTCAATGGCATAACTGGAGTTTTTGTTTCTGTCCTTCTGTCCATCTGGTCAGCGGTATGCACTAGCCTCATTGCGGTTCTGCCACTTGCATATGGGATTTGGATGTACAATTTAAACAGATTTAAATTTTTGTTACATTTGCATCTATGTGACGTACGACTGCCCATGATTGCATTCCATTTCTTTCTCTCTATTATATAAAACGACTTTTTCAAATGTTTGGCTGTGAGATTTGTTAAATGTTTTAATACAAATGGCATATCAAGATCTCCTTTGGTCTCTAATGTTATCCGCGGTAGATGTACTACATTATCTTTCTTGGATACATCCTTCTTTCTACAGTAATTTGTGCGTTGGAAGACTGGACGGAGTTAATGGTTGTAGATATTTTTCATGATATTGTAAGATGTTGTTTTCATCTTCCACGCCATCACCACCAATTGTTTCAGCATAGTCTATCGATACGCATTTAACCAATTTGCCGTGTTACCGATCAACATTTTTGGCGTAAATTTGTTTGACTTCCTTGCTTCTCGTGTTAGGATTGCCCGTGTACTCATTTTTTCTGTTGATAACCCTTCAAGATGAAATTCTTCAATAAAATATGGACATAATACGTCTTCTTTAAATGGGAACGTAAAGTGAGGAACACGTTAAAATTTATAAGAGGGCAGAAAGCGTGTCTGACAAAAGCATTCACAAGACTGAGAGGTGACAGTACCTCCCAGTCTTGTTTGAAAATGACTGCTAGAAGGGTGTGACTTTTAAAAATATCATGGCAATATTCTCGTCTCGCGGGACTTGAAAAAATCTTTTCCAAAAAGTCTCATCTTGTCTCCTAAAAAGTCTTCTTGCGCCGAAAGCTTTATTTCTATAATAGAGAGATATTTAATTATTTATCAGTGCCACCTCTCTGAGAGGGTAGTTTTGGTGGTGCAGTGTTAGTATTGCTGCCTCGCAGTAAGAAAACCAAGGGGTCATCCCTGTATGGAGTTTGCATGTTCTCCCCGTGTCTGCATGGATTTCCTGCCACAATCTAAACACATGCAATTTAGGTGGACTGGCAATACTAAATAGGCCCGTGTGTGTGTTTGCTCTGTGCCCTATCCAGGGTTGGTTCCTGTGCTAGCTGGGAAAGGCTCCAGTGCCACCCGCAGCCCTCTTCAGGAATAGTCATTCAGTCAGTCATCGTCCAACCCACTATATCCTAACACAGGGTAACAGGTGTCTGCTGGAGCCAATCCCAGCCAGCACAGTGCGCAAGGCAGGAACAAATCCTGGGCAGGGTGGCAGCCCACTGCAGGGCACTCACACACACACACCCACACACCAAGGAACACTAGGAACAAGTTTGCACCTGATGACCCCGATTCTATTGATTCACTAACACAATGTCTGACTTGTATCTCAGAATGGATGAATAGTAACTTTCTCAAGTTAAATAAAGAGAAAACTGAAATCTTAGTGATTAGCAATAATGGATACAATGAGGCTATTAGAAATAAACTGGATACAGTAGGATTAAAAGTCAAGACGGAGGTAAAAAGCTTAGGGGTAATTGTTGACTGCAATCTGAATTTTAAAACACATATTAATCAGATCATTAGGACAGCATTTTTTCACTTAAGAAACATAAGTAAAGTTAGACCTCTTATATCACTGAAAGATGCTAAGAAATTAGTTCTCGACTAGATTACTGTAACGCACTCCTCTCAGGACTACCCAAAAAAGATATAAATCGTTTGCAATTAGTGCAGAATGCAGCTGCTAGAATCCTAACTAGGAAAAGAAAATCCGAACACATTTCTCCAGTTTTGATGTCACTACACTGGTTACCTGTGTCATTCAGGATTGACTTTAAAATTCTGCTTATGGTTTATAAAGCCTTAAATAATCTCGCCCCATCGTATATATCGGAATGTCTGACACCTTATATTCCAAATCGTAACCTCAGATCCTCAAATGAGTGTCTCCTTAGAATTCCAAGTGCAAAACTTAAAAGAAGTGGTGAGGCGGCCTTCTGCTGCTATGCACCTAAAATCTAGAATAGCCTGCCAATAGGAATTCGCCAGGCTGATACAGTGGAGCACTTTAAAACACTGCTGAAAACATATTACTTTAACATGGCCTTTCTATAACTTCAATTTAACTTAATTTAACTTAATCCTGATACTCTATATGTTCAATTTCCTCATAATAACTATTCATAGTGGCGCTAAAATCCGTACTGACCCCTACTCTCTTTTCTGTTTCTTTTTCCGGTTTCTTTGTGGTGGTAGCCTGCGCCACCACCACCTACTCAAAGCTTCAGAATCCTATGTGACCATCTTCATCAAGCCCTTCCGTGAGAACCCTAAATACAAAGTGGACTGTTTCATTTATATTAGGTAGAATGCCCAGAGGGGACTGGGCGGTCTCATGGTCTGGAATCCCTACAGATTTTATTTTTTCTCCAGCCGTCTGGAGTTTTTTTGTTTTTTCTGTCCCCCCTGGCCATCGGACCTTACTCTTATTCGATGTTAATTAATGTTGATTTATTTTGTTTTCTTATTGTGTCTTTTATTTTTCTATTCTTTATTATGTAAAGCACTTTGAGCTACTGTTTGTATGAAAATATGCTATATAAATAAATGTTGTTGTTGTAGTATCGCCAATGCACCTAACCTGCGTGTCTCTGGAGTGTGGGAGGAACCCCACGCAGACCCGGAAAGCGAACCCAGGTCTCCCTATTGCGAGGCAACGGCGCTACCACTGCACCACCATGCCACCCCTCTTCAGGAATAAGTAGGTTAGAAAATGACTGACCTCTCTACGAAGGAACCCAGCAACCAAGGTCACCCATTAATAAAAATTTTGTTGGGGAAATTTCAAAATGTTATATTAAAGAATGTTTTTTTTTTTTTAAATCATACTACATACAAATGTACTGATTAATTGTTCAAATATCTGCTGCCATGATGTGCTGATTAATTTGAAATACAGATACAGATACATTTTATGTCTTGATGTTTCCTTCATTATTGTTGCATTCAGTATTTTTGAGGAATAATAATCCACCCAATTCACAAGCAGTATCAATAAAAAGTACAAATTGGCTTCATATTACAGAAATTGTTATAAACACTTGTGAATTAACCAGACTCACTGGGTTTCTACGATTATGAACAAACTTAAATGCTTCCCATCCATTAGCATCGTTTTCCTTATTTACATTTTATACTCACAAAGTCTGGACTGTAGTGCATTTGTAGGTAATCCTTCACCGCATCTTGACAGTGATTCTGGTTTATTTCTGGCTTCCAAACCTCCTCTTCTAGTTCTCTCCTGTCCTGCAGCACCATGTACTCCATTTCGCCATCCAGCACAGTGCCCTCCACCTACAATACAACACATTACACGGAAGTCAGGTGTTTGTCTCTCTTGATTAATACTCCCACCGCAGAATAGAAATAAAATGACATACCTGTATGCAATTAGTAAGACTATGGAAGGAATCAGGGAAAATAAATTGTCTCTTGCTTGATTAGTCATGGGGAGGAAATCCTGTTTTTGTTCCTGTTAGTGTGCTTTGCTCTTTGTTACATTTAGCGGTAATTGATACCAGCTAAGTACAAATGTTATGGTTTAATGCACATTTACTCAATTGAAGGTTAAAATGTTACTGTCACTTTACATCTGTACAAGACATATTTCCACCATCTCATATTTATATCATATTTAATATATGGAATATCCTCAGTATTAGGACTGGGTTTTTATGTATTGTGACTTGTTTGCTGTGGACTTCCTGTTAAGGCAACTCCTTTTTACTCTTTTGAGTCTTTTCTTGCATTTTTCCTATTATTCAGTCAAACCCTCCTGTATGTTTCTTCAAGCCAAAGGTTTTTTACTGTTTATTTTCCAATGGAAGTCATTCTAGACATTGTAGATTAGTCAAAGGCATTTTTGAACTTCAAAGTCAGTTTCCCTACTTCTCGGCCTGGTAGGCCACAGCCTCAGGAAGTATTGCGGGATCTGGCTCCATTAGGGTGAGGTTAGTTGGGATAGAGCAGTACAGATTCTGGCCTGCTCTGGTGCCCTTTTTCATGATCAACTTTTTATTGATTCAAAGACTTTAACACACACATAAAGAAGGACAAATGAAAAATGGAAAAAGTGTATACAACCAATGGCTCCCAGTACCCTCACATAATTGCTCCCCCTGCCCCGGAATATCCCTACTCTCAGAAACTAGCAGCAGAGTAAAAATATATAGATAAGAGGAAGAAAATAATTAGGTAACAACAGCATCAGGCACACCTCCAAATAAACCTAAGTGTGTTATATCTGTAATGTTACTGGCCATCAGATTTTTAAAAACTGAGATAGACCAGCTCTCAATGGATTCTTAAGGATGCTCCAATAATCCAAGAGTTTGACAGTTCCAAAAAATAGTGATGAGTGAACCCAATGGAGTTCTTTTCACCGTAATTTTGGATAAATCATGGAAATGGTCAGGAATTTCACTGAACTCACTGAATTAGTGGAATTAGGTGCAGTGGTCTTTTAAGTGTTTCAGTTATTGTGGCCAAAAATGTGACTTGAGCTATGAGGCAGCAGTGCTAACCACTGCACAACTGCGACTAAAATACCAAAGGACACAGATAGAAAGAATACCACAAACAAAATTACAACAGACTGAAACTAGCAATAAGTAAATTAAATACAGATCATTGCACTCACAGATTTCCAATCTTGTGGCACACAATCTTTGGTTATTACTATTTTTTCACAGGGTCTACTGTGTTTTATGACAAGGAGAGGGTCAATTTAAGACTTGTTTTGATATAGTAGCTTGGCAAATGCTAATTAGCTATGCAGTTGTAAACTGCCAGTGCAAAGGGATCTGTGTTATATATCAGAATGGCAATACTCATTATGGTCAGTGAATGTACCCTTCAAATGAAAATACTGCAAGAAAATAAAGCATGCAGGATGGAAATCCGGCTTGGCAACAGTCTTACAGTAGGCATGTGTGAAAGTTGAATGGCTGAAACAGCTCTGTGATGTCATGCTGGCCTCCCAAAGCATCATGGGCCACTGGGGAAAAAAATGTTCATCTAAGCCAGCTGTAAGGCAGACTTCCAGAAAAATATTTGGTGAACAAGGTAACCGGTGAAAACAGCAAATTCACTGTGAAAAAAGCTTTGGCAAGTTCCACCAAACAACATTACAAATGAATTAGATTAACCAAAGAAGATAGCCAACTGTGAAAAGAAAAAAGTTTGGGAGAGTTCCAACAAGAGATAAGAAGTAATTTAGCTGCTATAGTGCCAAGACAGAGCAGTTCACACTAGTGAGAAATGACAGAAATCTTTGACAGGTCCAACAGAAGTAGAGTTTGAGAAATAGAAACGATGTTTACAGACAGAAAGGAAGAGAATAATTAGCATATATATAACCAGAAAGATAGAATGGGAGGGCAAAGACAAAAGATATGGAGGAAGTTGTCTGGTAAACAAGGGAACATAAATGATAAAGTGAATTTAAAAGAAAACCCCATAAGAAGATGTTAACAAGGTATAGGGGTAAAGACTGTGAATTATTTTGAGTTGGGTGAATTGGAAGTTACAGTTTCTGGAAGAAAATCTCACATTCTTATATCCATTTTGCTAGCAGAGAAGACTGGAGCAAGATCACAGGACCATTACAAAATTAAAGAAAGAGTTTTGTAGGTAGATTTACAAAGTGAAGAATAAAGAGTGGAGAGAGGCCTCTTTAAGGGAGCAGAGGAGCAAAACAAAGAAAAATAAACGTGGTCAGATAAAGAGATGCCTCATGCCCTAAACACTGAATGGAGTTGCAAATACAAGAAAAAGTATAAACTAAGAAGATGAAAACAAGACTGGAGAGACTGGAATGCCAAAAGGCCCAAAACTGTCAAACAGATTGCCCAGAAGGCTGACTCCCTGGTGTTGCCAGTGAGGAAATTTCATGCCTTGTCACCAATTGACAGAGCAGGGCTGCGAAAGATGGGAGTACGGGTATGCCATTTTATTCCAGGGGCTAAGAGTTTCTCAGCACAATTCCATAAATTAATTGTATAAGACAGCACTGGCCCTAAAGACTTACAGTTAAATTAGATTGCATAAGGAGTCATGCAGATGGAAAAGAGTAAAGACACGACCAGAGCTGTATGTTCTTTTGCCATTCTGTAATAATTTACAAAGCAATTATTTTACTTCGTACAGGCATTTAGTCGTGCTACAAGTCCCTGTCTTACACCCCAGAACACGAGGCTGAGTCTCAATACTTTAGCAAAACATATTCAGCTTGAAACAGGAACAGCACGGTTATTTATTGTAGCATGATTTGCCACTCTCCTATACACAGACACAGAAGTCAGGCAGGGTCGGGGCCAGGTGAATGGCCAAGTAATCCTGTTCCCTGCATTTACAATGTTCCTTGCATAACCCATCGAAATCTTTTCTGTTTACTTCGGTGAAGAGCCATAGCAGAGTTGTGAGCCTGCTGTAGCCCCAGCAACAGATAAACAGTCTTGCATAGACGCGGTGATCGCACTTCGGGACGCTCTTCGTCATGTTGTCCAGTTAGGGAAGGTCCCAAGAGAGTTTACAAACCTCACATTTTCTTGAATGACTGCAGCATTAATAGGAATGTTTCTTGAATGAGCATCACTGAACCACATAAAAACAGCAGTTTGGATACATTTGCAACCCAAGATTTTTCTTCTTTTTTTTTGCTCGGTCTTTAAAGAAAGTTGACAGTGTCAATGGCGAAATTCCGAATTCACTGGCAATGTCTTTTTTCATTTTGCTGCAATCGAGAGCTGCAAAAATGTTACTTTGTTTTCTAATATGAACTGTTATCGTTTTTTGTGTCTGCCATTTCTATAGGAGGGTGACAATGAGTTAAATTCCAATGGATGTTTTTCAAATGTTGACAAGAGATAAGCAAAAGGTATCACTGAACACCACCTAAAACAAAAACAGCAAAAAATAGTACGAGGAAAGTTCAAAGAAAGAAAAATCTTTTTATAATGTTTCTGTTTGGGGATCTTTGTGCACAACTGAGCTGCCACCACACAACAAACTGCTCTGTGAATGATTCATTCAGGCATTTCAAGGTCTTTTAGGTACTTCATTGTAATGAAACTATTGTTGAATGTACAGGGTGGGCCATTTATATGGATACACCTTAATAAAATGGGAATGGTTGGTGATATTAACTTCCTGTTTGTGGCACATTAGTATATGTGAGGGGTAAAACTTTTCAAGATGGGTGGTGACCATGGTGGCCATTTTGAAGTCGGCCGTTTTGGATCCAACTTTTGTTTTTTCAATAGGAAGAGAGTCATGTGACACATCAAACTTATTGGGAATTTCACAAGAAAAACAATGGTGTGCTTGGTTTTAACGTAACTTTATTCTTTCATGAGTTATTTACAAGTTTCTGACCACTTATAAAATGTGTTCAATGTGCTGCCCATTGTGTTGGATTGTCAATGCAACCCTCTTCTCCCACTCTTCACACACTGATAGCAACATTGCAGGAGAAATGCTAGCACAGGCTTCCAGTATCCGTAGTTTCAGGTGCTGCACATCTCGTATCTTCACATCATAGACAATTGCCTTCAGATGACCCAAAGATAAAAGTCTAAGGGGGTCAGATCGGGAGACCTTGGAGGCCATTCAACTGGCCCACGACGACCAATCCACTTTCCAGGAAACTGTTCATCTAGGAATGCTCGGACCTGACACCCATAATGTGGTGGTGCACCATCTTGCTGGAAAAACTCAGGGAACGTGCCAGCTTCAGTGCATAAAAAGGGAAACACATCATCATGTAGCAATTTCGCATATCCAGTGGCCTTGAGGTTTCCATTGATGAAGAATGGCCCCACTATCTTTGTACCCCATATACCACACCATACCATCAATTTTTTTGTTCCAACAGTCTTGGAGGGATCTGTCCAATGTGGGTTAGTGTCATACCAATAGCGGTGGTTTTGTTTGTTAATTTCACCTCTCGCATAAAAGTTTTCCTCATCACTGAACAAAATCTTCTGCGTAAACTGAGGGTCCTGTTCCAATTTTTGTTTTTCCCATTCTGCAAATTCAGTGCGCCAATCTGGTTCATCCTCGTTGAGATGCTGCAGTAGCTGGAGTTTGTAAGGGTGCCATTTGTGAGTAGCTAATATCCGCCGAAGGGATGTTCGACTAATGCCACTCTCCAGTGACATGCGGCGAGTGCTACGCTGTGGGCTCTTGCCGAATGAAGCTAGGACAGCCACTGATGTTTCTTCATTAGTGACAGTTTTCATGCGTCCACATTTTGGCAAATCCAACACTGAACCAGTTTCACGAAACTTAGCAAGCAGTTTGCTGACTGTAGCATGGGAGATGGGTGGTCCCGTAGGGTGTCTTGCATTGAAATCTGCTGCAATGACCCGGTTACTGCGTTCACCAGACATCAACACAATTTCTTTCCGCTCCTCACGTGTTAACCTCTGCGACATATCAATGGCTGTAAACAAAGAGAAACTTGTAAATAACTCATGAAAGAATAAAGTTACGTTAAAACCAAGCACACCATTGTTTTTCTTGTGAAATTCCCAATAAGTTTGATGTGTCACATGACCCTCTTCCTATTGAAAAAACAAAAGTTGGATCCAAAATGGCCGACTTCAAAATGGCCACCATGGTCACCACCCATCTTGAAAAGTTTTCCCCCTCACATATACTAATGTGCCACAAACAGGAAGTTAATATCACCAACCATTCCCATTTTATTAAGCTGTATCCATATAAATGGCCCACCCTGTACTTCGTAGTAATGAGATTTCTATAGACTCGTGTCATATGGGGAAACTGTCGGGACCATAAAAATACTTCGTTGTAATGAAAATTTTGTTGTAAATTTGTTGTAACAGAATTTTACCTGTATTTATATCATACATAATGAGGTATCTTGAGAACTCCTTTCATCAAATAGGAATGTGTAGCCAAACCAGCCAAATGATGACTCAAATGTATTATAATTCATATTACTGAGTCGTTACACATTCAATGATGTTACAAACATATTAAACGTTAAAACTGATGAATATGATATTCTGACTATAGTTCCCTATTTATAGTTCCAAATACAAATGCGCTGTAGAACTTTTTTGTTCATTCATTGTTTTTTATAGACTGTCTGTTGTCACTTCTCGGGGAAACTAGCCGCCGGCTCAGAAATAGCTCAGCCAACCTTCATTCTATCATACCTACTGTACTGGAAGCCATTAACCAACCGATGAGGTGTTACATTCAATTTTCATATGGTGAGGTTGTACATACTGTACATAAAACTTTGTCCAAAACAAAAAAGCTTATTTTATCATTGTCCAGTCCTGCTAATATAATGTTGTTTATGCTATAAAGCATTGATTGATTCAATGAAATGCAACAATGAAAATCATTCAGTGATTGTTTTGTTGTTTTTTTCATGAAACAAATCTGCAGAAGGTTTGTCTAATATAGTATAAAAGTACAATTTGTATTTTTCATTGCAGTAATCCTTCACAAGTCTGTTTATTGACTGTTATGTGTGATAAGTGTAAAATGTGTGGGAATGTGAGAACATTAGAGGGATCACAAAGAGTTCCTTCAGAATCTCCGCCATGTTGTATAGATCACATGTAATAAGATAATGACCTATTTTATAATTTGCCTTTTCATGTTGAACACTTCAAAAGCTTACACATCACAGTTATTCACCATGTATTATTTATAGCTAGTGCACTGGCAGATTAAAAGGATATTCCACCCAAAAATATATTTTTATATGTTATTTACCGTATGTAGTTTATAGTGATGACCAACACAGATGAAACACGTTCACATTGGAGCAAGCTTTTAGACAGAAGACAGGACTTTTGACCAGTGAATGAAGAGAAGAGGTGGGCAACATATATAAAAATATCTTGTGGGTGGAGTATTCCTTTAATAGACTTGCTCAGGGTCATACAATAGATTAAACATGAGAATTAATCTGGCAACTTTCATATTTTAAATGCTTTGCCACTGGACTATGTTGCCTAACACCATCTTTTCCATTTGACTCAACAACACTACACTGCTGTACACTATAAATTGTGTGGACTATGCAGACATTTACACTTCTGGAGAGCCCATATAAGGTGTCAGACACTTGTAAGAAGGGGGTATACTGAGGGCACAACTGAAAGAGGGCACTCTTGCTGACTCTTTCTCCCTTTTCATTTGTAGACATTCTGAAGAACCACCAGAAGAGCACTGGAGTCACTTCCTATTCAAGCCAATCCTCCTCTAACTCCACCAGTATGTAAAGACAAGACAATTTCGGAAGTTGCAGTTCAGCTCTTTGATTCTTTTGACTTTCCATCTATTAAACAGAGATGGTTGTCTAGGCTCCCCAAACATTTACCTTGTTCTACCATCATTTTACAAAATTTAGGATGCTGAGCTGTCAAGTGTGGTCCACCACTGAATGTGTGGTTTTCTGCCTACTGCATAAACCAGATATGCTCATTTGAAGCATCATTAGCATATGAATAGCAGATCTGGGATGAAAAGTGATATAAAACCAGAAAATCGCACCTCAAACAGTTTAGACCATACTAGCTCACCAATCCCTATTGTCCTGATATTTCTCAAAATATTACTGAGTTGAGATCTGATTGTCCACAAAGTACTACTAGCTGCAACACTGTTTGATAACCTACTCCATGTATGACATATTTAATGTTTTTATGTAAATAAATAGTTCCTATCACATATGTGAAATTTACTGTTATCCAGCTTCCATGCGCCATGTTCTTGCCAAATAACTTATTTTAAAGTAACAGTTGGAATGTACCCTCCTGCCTACTGCATTAATTCTGAACTCTGCCAACTAATAATCTTTTAATCTGAAAATATTTATCTTCTTCAATGTTTACTCATAGTAAAGCAATGTCTGTCTAGTTGATCTTCTCTAGACATTCTCAAACACTTTTTTAACTTGTGTAACATGGAGTCTACAACTGGACACAATACTCCAGATGTACGTACGTAGTACTTAGTATGGGTCATTGTCAGCATCCTAATCAATCTAAAGAAGCTTGGGAGGATCTGCCAAGAAGAACTGGATTAACTGCCCACATCCAGGGGTGCAAAGCTTGATTTACACAAGAGACTTGCACAAGAAGACTCAAAGCTGTAATTGCTGGCAAAGGTGCTTCACCAAAATACTGAATTAAGGGTCTATGTACTTATATGAATGAGATATTAGTTTTTGATTTTGGTTAAATTTGCTAACTTTTCTGAAAATGTTTTCACTTTGTCATTATAGGATATTGAGTGTTGATTGTTAGGTAAAAATTGAAAATTTAACCATTCAAAATGAAACCCACAATACAATAAATTGGACAGAAAGTAAAGGGGTCAGAATACTTTCTAAATCCACTGGAAAATGTGTTAGTTACTGCACATACTTTACTACATTGTTGTAATTCAATAGAATCATATATCCATTTTTAACCAGACATAAGGTAACCTACGTCTCAAGAAATGCTGAAAAACTGAAAATTCATTTTAACCAATTGCTTTATTAAAATGTAAATGCACACAAATGAGCCTTTTACCTATATTGCTTACCCTTATGCTACTTTGTACTTAAGCATTTGAATTCTTTTCATAAGTAATACTGTTAATTTAATAATTCTATCTCATCTATCTATTGTACCCACTGTCTTCAGTTTAGGGTCATGGATGTCATTGCCTACCACAGGACTGCAGGGCACCAGGCAGCAACCACAGTTTAAAATAAGGCCAGTCCATCACAATATAATACACACCTGGATACCACAAGCCTCACTCATACACATCCTCAGGTGGGGTCTATTAAGAGCAGAGAAACCAACTATCAGTATAACTGTCAGAAAAATTCAAAAATGTACTTACTCAGAAACGAACATCACAATAAGAGAGAAGTGTAATACGTATTTTTAAAACTTTACTGTATCTTTAACTCAACAATGACAACAATCAAACTACTAAGATTAGATTAAACTGTGTCAGTCAAGAGAAAGTCATCGGTACAATTTTTAATATCAATATCTGAAACCAATTATCAATATCAGAATCGCACCTCAAAAATATACACCTGGTGCAGAATTCATCATATATCTTCATCAGAAAATCATTATACAGTTATATAGCGACCACTCAATAAACAACTATAATTGCTAAGTGTAATTTATGTTATAGTTCTCACTTCTCTCTTATTGTGACGTCTATTTAGACCTGTCAGTTATTACCATATGCATGTCTTTGGAAATGTGGGAAGAAAAATGGAATACCCAGAGGCCAAATTCACAGAGACACGTGTGCAGCACATGCAGACAATGACCAGGGGCAGATTTCGAATCCAGGACACTGAATCCATGAGGCAGCAGTGCTAACTAACCTCTTTAGAAAAAGTCGTATTTTCTATTTCCTTATTCTAATTTGAGGCACATAGTGTGTTTGATTAAGCAACCAAGCCTTCCCTGTTAGTACTGTTGTTGAAGGGGCAGAAGCAAGAGAATGCATTACCACATTTTGTATATAATTTGTTGCTATTATCTTATGACAAACCGAGAATTTTTAGGAAAGGATGACAGAAATTTCAAAATAAAGCAGCTATTTAACTTAAGGAAGACAGAAATTTCAAGGTAAAGCTGTTAAACATGTCAATTATGGTGCTGGAGAGTGGCAACGTGTTGCATGTTGATTAGTATATGCAAGTAAGAATTTCAGTTGTAATGAGGATAACAATTTCAGTTTCTTCACTTTGTTAAATAATGCTCATAATATTTAATTTGTTTTTTTTTAATTTTAGGACAATTTACATAAGATGTAGCATGTAAAGTGAATAAACAGTGTGTATTTAGACAGGCACTTAGCAAAAAGGTTTAGAAAAAAGCAACAGCAAGCACTTGACAGTCAGGCAATTAGCTCACAGAATGACATTGTGCTGTCAGGAGATGGTAGGAGAAGCCACAGAAGATGCCAGGGCCAGCAAGAGAAGAAATTGTGTGCTAAGGTTGAGATCACTTTAGAAGAGGAAAAATGAGGGCCGTTAGATCTGTTCTTCTTTTAAACAGCAAATAAACAAATTGACAGGAATAACAATGATTTAACAGAGTGTTGAATTGTGGATGCACTTTTGTAAATAGACAAGAATTCTGGGAAAGATATGAAAATACTAAAATCAAGTGTTATTTTTTAGAATGTATATGTTTAAGTTCAGGTAAACTAACCCATTGTTTTCCAACTTTTTTTCTCATGACACTTCTTCCCATGTACTGTAAGTGTCTCTTGGTGACCCACCGTGACTCACTACCATTATAAACAATAGCAACTCGCCCCCATCAGCGCAAACTAACCAATGTACTTATGCTTATAATAAGATGTGAAATAGGGGCTTGAGAACTTTGCTGTTTAACTTGTATCTCATAATTAGATTAAAGTAACTTCAGGTTGACAGGTAGTAAAACCAGGGGAAATTGTCAGTTATCTAGTTTATTACTGATATCACTTACTAGAAAACAGCCATCAAGCCGTGATATAAGAGAAGTTACCTCCAGTGGCTTGACGCAGATAGTGTACACATTTTAAAGAAAGCAGATGACATATGGCTTTTGATGTCAGTGATGTTAAACACAGTGTGGGCATGACAGATAGGGCATAGGCAGTTTTGAAGATGCAATGAAATGTTATGCCATCAAAGAATGAAAGTACAGTGCACCCTACAAAATGTGCCTCAACAGAGAAGAGGAGAAAAGCTGTGCCATGGTGCATACTTTTAACGAACACCTTAGTTCGATTAGAAAGAAAGGTTGCTTTAATTTACACGGACATCCCTCCCTTGGCTATACGGACTTTGTTTTGAATCATTCAAGTTAGATATTTTCTTCTGCTTCTGACTTCAGGTATTTGATGCACGGCTTCTCTGCAAATAAACGTAAGTAATGATTGACATAAAATTTGAGTATCATCTATGAGAAAGCAACAAAAGGATATAATCTTGATTTTAGCATCAGACTAAAAGAAATGGGAGTTCAGGTGGGTGCAAAATTGGCTCAGACACAGAAAGCAGAGGGCAATGGCGTGAGGAACCTCATCAGAATTGGCTTCTGTTAAGAGTGGTGTTCCACAGGGGTCAGTGCTGAAACCCCTGTTGTTTTTAATATATGTATTAAAGATTTGGATAAGAATATAAACAACAAGCAAGCTAACTTTGCAGATGATACCAAGCTAGATGGGTTGGCAGATAATCTTGAATGCGACATTATACAGGCTTGGGGGATTTATGGCAGATCAGGTTTAATGTAAGTAAATGTAAAGTATTACATGTAGTAAATGTTAGGTTTGAATACACAATGGGAGGTCTGAAAATCAAAAGTACACCTTTATGAGACTATGATACTTGTCACTATGAACTGCCAGACTGTGTTCAGAAGCCATTTAGAAGGCTGACAGAATGTTTGTTTATATAGCACCCTGATCGGTAAAGTACAAGTTCAAGAAGGTTATGCTCAAGTTTTATAAAATGTTGGTTATATCTCATCTGGAGTACTGTGTGCAGTTTTGGTCTCCGGGATACAAACAGGACACAGCAGCACTAGAAAAACTCCAGAGAAGAGCGATTCCTGGGCTAAATGGGATGAGTAATGAGGAAAGATTAAAAGAGCTGAGCCTTTACAGTTTAAGCCAAAGAAGATTAAGAGCAGACATGATTGAGTGTTTAAAATTATAAAAAGAATTAGTGCAGTGGATTGAGACTGTTACTTTAAAATAAGAAACACAGGACAATGTTGGAAACTCATTAAGGCTACATTTCACACAAACATTAGGAGGTTCTTCATTACACAGATAATCATAGACACAGAATAAGCTACCAAGAAGTGGGCTAGACAGTATAACGTCAGGGACATTCAAAACTTGACTTGAGGTTGTTTTAGAAGAATTTAAGGGAATAGGACTGGTGAGCTTTATTGGGCTGAATGGTCTGTTCTTGTCTAGATTGTTCTAATATACTAGACAGACAGACATTATCCAAACCACTATGTCCTAACACAGGGTCACAGGGGTCTGCTGGAGCCAATCCCAGCCAACACAGGGCGCAAGGCAGGAGCAAATCCCGGGCAAGGTGCCAGCTCACTGCAGGGCACACACACACACACACCAAGCACACACTAGGGACAATTTAGGATTACCAATGCACCTAACCAGCATGTATTTGGACTATGGGAGAAAATCAGAGCACCCGGAGGAAACCCACGTAGACACGGAGAGAACATGCAAACTCCACGCAGGGAGGACCCAGGAAGCAATCCCAGGTCTCCTTATTGTGAGGAAGCAGCGCACCACTGCACCACCGTGTCTAATATACTAATTCAAAAAAAAAAAAATCTAATTAAAACTGCCTACTTTACTGATATTATCTGCCCCAAATTAGCACAATATAGTATGCTGGTGCTTATCTGAGTGGTCTGTTTTAGAGGTAGTGTTCTGGGAGAGGAAGGATATAGGTAACCTAGCAGAAAGTTCTCCTGGCCTTTGTCAGAGTACAAAGGTAGCTATCTGGGGCGAAGTGCCTTCCATGAATTCTGGCAGATGAGCAGCTCTTGGCCTTTGTTTTGGTAGTCTGAAGTGGAACCCTTTCAGGGTTAATGATTTGAGAGCTAAATGATATAGGCTTCATATCAGGAGTGAGGCCATTGCTAAGGTATTGAAACGAAGTTAGCAGGCCTCGGCCACTGTTAATATGATGCAGACCTCTCTGAGAATAAAGTGCCATCAAGGATACAGTGCAGTGCACTTTGGCTTGAGTGCACTGTGGCAGTGTCTGAGTTGAGAATGAGTGATGAGTGAATGTTAAATAGGTAAGTATTGTGGAGTGTACATGTAAATTAAGGCTCATAGTTCAGGCATTTCCACTATTAACTTGTCCACAAATATGAAAAGAAACTTAAGAGGTTAATGTGCCTTTCATAAACAATTTTTCATGAAAATACTTCCATGTCCTGTGTGCGTGTCACAATCAGAATAATAATAATAATAATAATAATAATAATAATAATAATAATAATAATAATAATAATAATAATAATAAGCATATAAAAACTTGCACTTATGCCAACCAGACCAATTTAGAGATGTCAGTTAATCTAAATATGAGAGGTCCACCAGAGTACCAGAAGTAAAACCCTTGTAGAAACAAGGAGAACATGCAAACACAAAACAAACAGAGACAAGTACCAGGGTTCAAACTACTGTGTGGCAGCAGTGCAACATATAATGACATTACTCCCACATGTGTGGGAAGACACTTCAATCTATTTTGGACCCCCACAACCTTTAACTAGATTAAGCAAGTCTGAGAATGAAATACATGCATGTGCTTCAGTTGAGATAACTGTGGTGCCCTAAACTTTAAAAATCCCAGTCTCAAATGAACACATAAAAATAAAAATTAAACTCTAAGCTGATGTTGTTTTAACTCAATAAGAACAATAACTCGTCCATAAGTAAATCAAGACACTTCGAAATCTGGACGTGTTCAAAACCAAACTGAATCTCTATTAAGCCAGCGGAGGCTGCAGTTTGACAAAGCTCTCTACAACACCTTTGCTTTGAGTAATCTCTCTCTAGTGTCTAAATATAACAATCCACTCAACAAGCACCTCTGAAGAGTTTCCATATTTAAAAAGTGCTAAACAAGCCAAATCGTGACTAATCTGTCTGTCTGGACGTCAAAACAGCACAGTGAGGTTGCCAAACAACACCAAGTGACCTGCCCGGCCAAAGCCCACAGCAGGCTCCACGTCCCAGCAGGCATCAATATTCCTTGTGACAGAAACAGCAGACACTGCATGTGCTATGCCTGGGGGATAACGAAAGGTCATTCCGAAGCCAAGCGGGATCTGCCGGAGAGGATTCTTCTGTTGTGACATTTGAAAGAGAAATTACTGCACTTAAAATAATGGCTGAAAAATACTGTGCGGACATTGAAAACACAGACTTTGATACATTGCAGTGCCCTGATAAAATTTTTCAGATAAACAGATATATGAGCATGAAAAACATTTTGAGACAGGTGAAATAGGGTTTTTCTGTCTGTTACCTATGGCACTTGAGTAAAACAAGACAAAATCATCACAAATGCTTCACCTGTCAAGACTAATTCTGTGTTTATTTTGAGTGGTTGTCATTTATTATTTCCTACCCTCCTTCTTGGGGGAATTTTCTTTTATTTTTTCCTTCTTTTCCTGGAAGGTCCAGACTGTCAGTCTTCACTGGGTTTTCAATTGGACATCCTAATTCTCTGACGTTTCCTCTCTAAGCCCATTGCACGTCAGATGGTGCTCAATAGTAGAACAAGCATCAAGGATATAACCCTGCGGCCCCTCCAGTGTATCTACCACACAATCTGTCCACCTCTCTTCCAGCAGCTAAATTCTAACATCACTCATTCCTCTTAAGCCAAAGCCATTTAGATGCTGTCTCTGCGTGCTTGCTGATATCATCCACTAGTTATTGCAAGATGGACTTCTAAACCCAAGGAACAGCAGTTTACTTCAAAGTGAGTTTTCTTGAAAACCCATGCAAATGACTTCCACTGGAAACTTCTAGGCACTCCATCCCCTCTGCTTACATATTTTTCAAGCTTAAGCTCATATGCTCCCTCAATCCTCTCCTCCCAGGACATCTTCAATTCTAGGAGGACCACCTGCTTTGTGGTGTTGGACCATAGGACGAAGTTGAGACATAGGCTTCTGCTGATAATTTCCCAGGGAAATATGAGTTGCCTCTTCAGGGTCCACCCAAATCACTTAATCAACTGCTGTAGCCAGTATTCCTGTGCTCCTTGGTTCTTTGCCTGCTTACTCTCCTGGCCTGATCAACCTTATGAAAGGAGATCATATGGATCATACCTTTCTGTTCTTTCACCTACTTTTATTCTCCAATCCCACAGCCAATTGTGCCAGCACCTGGTTGAGCCCCCACCTGAACTTTTCTTCTGACATGGTCACTTGCTAGGATGAGAGAATATGTTCCAAGATGGCACGTCTTCCACACATAGTGCGCCCTGGGTTTGTTAGCAATTTCTACCAGTGAGTGTATTTTGGGGTGGGTAAAATGTCATAGAAAAAAGTATGAACTCAATCCAATGTCCCTCCATGTTACACAGGTCTTTCCAGCATAGATATCTCCCTTGTGTACTTGTATTTTTCTGATACTTTCAATTTATGATACTTCCCAATCTTGGTTGGGGGACTTTGCACTAACTGGAGAGCCGTTGTTTCTGTTTTTCTATTGTTTTCTTTTTTTAGCTTGACCCACAAACTATATTTAGTACATTTTACTTTCCCCATGTAGTTTGTAGTCAGTACAAAGTACAATGGAGATATAAAGCTTCTTATACAACAGAGGTCTATGGTGACCAAGTTGGACAACAGCAAACATTATTGTCTTGCAAAATTCACATGTAATGTTATCCAGTGGTATGCTCACAAAATCCCAAACATGTATTTTTACTATAATATGATATTGTTAAATAACTCACTTACTGAAAACATTTTCACAATTGAAAACTTGTTTGATTTTATTGGGGTAAGTCACACTAAAGAACTGTAGTCCTGGGAGTGTCCTACGATTGCCCCTAACTTGATAAGATAACAAAGTATATGACGCAAATTACTGGGAAAATTGTGTAATGTTGTATAAAACAAGTGCAAAATATTAAGCAACAGAAAACCGAGAAAAAACAATTAACCAATAAAACTAATTTTAAAAATAATTATAACAATATCAAGGTAGGCCCTGGCAAAAACCTCACAAAGGCAAACTCTAATTAATCAGGCCAGTGCAGCAAACCTCCCAGAGCCACAGGATTATTGTGAAAGCTACAGCTGAATGAGATAAATTAGTTCTCCTGGGGATTTTTATACACACAATTCTTGGTGCCCCACCGTGCACAACAGGTAGAAAGGACCACTGTACAAACTGTGAGCTTTTCACTTTCATTGCATCCATTTGTCTGCAAAATTTAACTGTTTCTTATGCCAGTTTAATTGCATTTTTTGTGTTTCCCCCTCAAAGTTTAGCGGTATGGAAGCAGTGAGTTTATAAGGCCAGATATTAATACATGTGTTCTGTAGAGTAATGAAACAGCAGAAATTCTGTTATCGTTTCATTTCATGTGTGCCACAACATTTACTCCATTTACATTTATTTCAAAATTGTGTGACTGCATTGTTAGGGTATGCTGTACTATTGTTTGACGGCACTACATGACGCTTTTTTCTTTTTCAGACACAGCACAATAGACATATGGAATAAGATACCAAATATTGCGGTAGACAGTAAGACTCTAAGGACATTCAAGATGTTGTTTTGGAGGAATTAGGAGGAGAGGATTAGCAAGCTTTGCTGGGCTAAATGGCTTGTTGTCATCAAAGGTTTGCCTAATGTTCTAATGCTCTAAATGGATGCTGACTTTCAGTCCGGCATTTAAAAAAATGGATTAATTCCTCAAACACCTCCAATCTTTGGAATAGTAGTATTTTATGTGTTCTGGCTCACAACTCGTACCATTCCATTTTTCCACATTCTTTACAGTTTCAGAATCTTGGTTTTGGTGACAACAGGTTAATGTCTCCTGGCAATCCTTGTTTTGACTTTCCTTACACTTTAGGCCTTACAGTTTTTGGCAGTATTTTCCTTGAGTTTTAGACATTGACTCTCATTACAGTTTCTTGAATGCATGTGCATCTCCTAGTCAAGTTAACACCACCGTTTTTGCTGTCGATCACATTTCCCATTGCCAGCAGGCAATTCTGGGAGGTCAACTGAATCTAAAAAAGCAGGTGGATTGTATCTATGTTGCCGTCAAGCAGATTATCTTTGGATACTCACAATTGGTACAACAGCCAAAGTTTCGATTAAGCTGTAAATGAAATATAAATCAGATCTCATTTGGTCTGGTCAGTGAAAAGGGAGAGGACTACAGCAGGTGCTCCTTCCTATTAAGGGTGAGAATTGAGTCGAGGTATATTGGGGCTTTTTTCTATCTGAAAATATAACAACAGCTCTTTTTCATCTTGCAGTTTGCTGTCTGTTTCATTGACAATAATAGATTAGAAACAATCCCACCAAATAATATAAACAGGCTGTTGCTTAAATTTGATTTATGAGCAGACGATTGCAATCTGAAAAATGCTATACTGCTCCATGCTGCACCAAGAGTAAAATGAAGCTGACTGCCGACATACAAAGTTTTCATTTTGATTTGAAACTTTCAGACTCAGATACATATCTGAATATAGACAGAACTCAACTAAAAATGTAACCACATAATGAATTTGCATGTGACATTGCATTTTACATTTCTTTTACTAAATACTGAGAAACCCACATTAATCCAAACACCTTCTGATTTAAACATGGATTGGGAATTTTCCTTTCAGAAATTTCGCAGCAATACAAGCATTATAGAATGTCAATGCTCTTCTTATCAAAATAAACAAAAATTGTTCACAGGCTATTCCCATTCTCTCAAGAGAGAAGAAATAGCTCAGTACAATATCTAAGAGATTTTAGATTAAAAAGAAGCTTTTTCCAAAACCAAAACACGTAATAAATAAATAAATAATCCTAATCATTTCCTCAGTGTCTCAGTAATATTTCACATTGAAATATTCCCCAATTTCTACTAGACTGTTTTTGAAAATACAGTGGATTCAGAAAGTATTTAGACCCTTTCACTTTTTCACATTTTGCTATTTTTCAGCGTGTGACAAAATTACTTAGACCCATTTTTCCCCTCATCAAGCAACACTCATTAAAACAGAATGACAAAGCAAAAGCAGGATTGTAGAAATATATACATTTATTAAGATTTTAAAAAATGAATTGTCAGATTAACACCAGTATCCAGACTGCTTCCTCACTATTTGGGTGAGGCCCTTTTGGTTGCAATTACAGCCTGGAGTCTTCTGGGGTATAATGTGGCAAACTTCGCACACCTGGATTTGGAAATTCTCTGCCATTCATCACTTCAGATCCTCTTAAGCTTCCTAAGGTTGGATGGAAACCTTTGTTGGGCAGCTATTTTCAGGTTTCTCCAGAGACACTCATTTGGGACATATGTAGAGTTTTCCCTTCTGTGTTGCCTTTGCTTCCACCCCGCGGTGGGCTGGCGCCCTACCCAAGGTTTGTTTCCTGCCTTATGCCCTGTATTGGATGGGATTGGCTCCAGCAGATCCCCATGACCCTGTAGTTAGGATATAGCGGGTTGGATAATGGATGGATGATGCTTCCATCACCATGCTTCACCATTCAACTAATATTGCCAAGTGATGAATCCAGCCATGACAGTAATCTTGGTTTCATCAGACCAGAGTTGTCTTCTTTCTCATTGCCTTAGAGAGCTTTAGGTGCCTTCTTACAAACTCCACTTGGGCTTTCATGTATTGTCAATCTACATTGTCATAAGGCCCAGAGCATTTGTGTGGGGCAGTGATGACTGTCCTTCCAGAAGATTCTCCCATCTCCACATAGGATTTCTGCCCCTTAATCAGAGTGACTCATCTCTCTATCATGGCCCTTCTACAACGACTGCTAAGTTTGGCTGGGTGACCGGCTCTAGGAAGAGTTGTGGTTGTTCAAAACATCTTCCATTAATGAATTATAGAGACCTCTGTGCTCTTAGAAACCTTCAACACTGAAGGATTTTTTATAGCCTCCCTCAGATCTGTGCCTCAACACAATCCTGCCTCTAAACTCTGCAGGCCATTTGTTCGACCTCATGGCTTGCTCTATTTTTGCTCAATACACATTATCAAGTGTGGAACCTCCTGTAGACAGGCATGTGCATTTCTTAATAACATCAGATCAATTGAATTTACCACAAACAAGGTGCAGAAACATCTCAGTAATAATTAAGAGAATGGGATACACCTGATCCATATGTCAAATGTCATAGTAAAGTGTCTGAAAAAAACGAAAATTTAAAACTATAAAGTTTTCGGATGTAAATGTCATCCTTTCTCTTAATCCCCATCTCCCCTTCCCTCAACACTCGCTAGTGAGGATGTGGAAAAACATCCATTTTGTTAAGTTCACAAAATGAAACTACAGTACATGCTTAACTACTGACCTCCCATCACCATTGCCTCAATGCAATCTGGAGTTCACAGCTAGCAAGTGGAAAGTGGTGCGTAGTGTGGCGTGATGGCATGGGACACCAGGGATTAAGATGTGGGGGGCGGGGATTAGGAGTTGGAGTGATATGTTATTTGCTTTGGAACTGTTTTGGTACCGGAACTGAAGTTGGTATTGATATCAAAGTCAGAATTTTAGAAACCAATCCAACGCTAGTCTGAAAACTTATGTCAATGTGATATTTCAGATTTTTGATTTTTTATTTATTTGCAAAACCTTCTGTTTTCGCTTTGACATTCCGGGGTATGGAGTGTTGCTCAATGTGAGGAAAAATGAATTTAAATTATTTTAGCACAAGGCTGCAGGATAACAAAAAAAAAGTGAAAGGGCCTGAATAGAAAAAGAAAAGAACTGAAAATCTCATACTGACCTCTAAGTGTTTTGCACACTGCACTTTGACATTCTTTGATACCCTTCTGCTATGAAACATTCTCACCTGTCATTGTTTACACGTCTTAAACAACTATTATCATACACTGATAATTTCTGTATTATCTATATCTATTATTTATTTATTATATTACATATTTATTGACTATATTTATGTATCTAGATTTCATAATACCATACATTGCATCAATCTTGTCTTTGCACAATGTCTCGTCTTGTTTGTGTTTTAATTTTAATTTTAAATTTTAATTCTGTTTTTAATTTGATTTTAATTTTTTATTTGCACTTCATGTTGTTACACTGTGGACCATGAGCTTTGCAATTTTATCTATATGTATACTTTTAAATGGCTGAGATGACAATAAAGTTCGCTTTGACTTTGAATACTTTGTGAATCCACTTTATAGTCTAATAGAAACAGAGGACATATACACTGAGGTAATAAAAACACTATTTCAAGTTACTTTTTAGATCTTCTCCATCAATAATAATATTTAGGTTTACATGAACCTGAAACCCATGTCTAAATTTCTGTTAGCAATGCCCTGCAGCTCTGGTTTGGGCAAATGAATGAGAGCCATGGGAGGTGATATTTTCCTTACAGCAATAACTACAGTGGGATGCAAAAGTTTGGGCAACCTTGTTAATAGTCATTATTTTCCTGTATAAATCGTTGGTTGTTACGATAAAAAATGTCTGTTAAATATATCATATAGGAGACACACACAGTGATATTTGAGAAGTGAAATGAAGTTTATTGGATTTACAGAAAGTGTACAATAATTGTTCAAACAAAATCAGGCAGGTGCATAAAATTGGGCACCGTTGTCATTTTATTGATTCCAAAACTTTTAGAACTAATTATTGGAACTCAAACTTGGTAAGCTCAGTGACCCCTGACCTACATACACAGGTGAATCCTACAATGAGAAAGAGTATTTAAGGGGGTCAATTGTAAGTTTCCCTCCTCCTTTAATTTTCTCTGAAGAGTAGCAACATGGGGGTCACAAAACAACTCTCAAATGACCTGAAGACAAAGATTGTTCACCATCATGGTTTAGGGAAGGATAAAGAAAGCTGTCCCAGAGACTTAAGCTGTCTGTTTCCACAGTTAGGAACATATTGAGGAAATGAAAGACCACAGGCTCAGTTCAAGTTAAGGCTCGAAGTGGCAGACCAAGAAAGACTTCGGATAGACAGAAGCGACGAATGGTGAGAACAGTCAGAGTCAACCCACAGACCAGCACCAAAGACCTACAACATCATCTTGCAGCAGATGGAGTCACTGTGCATCGTTCAACCATTCGCACTTTACACAAGGAGATGCTGTATGCGAGAATGATGCAGAGGAAGCCTTTTCTCCGCCCACAGCACAAACAGAGCCGCTTGAGGTATGCTCAAGCACATTTGGACAAGCCAGCTTCATTTTGGAATAAGGTGCTGTGGACTGATGAAACTAAAATTGAGTTATTTGGGCATAACAAGGGCGTTATGCATGGAGGAAAAAGTACACAGCATTCCAAGAAAAACACCTGCTACCTACAGTAAAATATGGTGGTGGTTTCATCACGCTGTGGGGCTGTGTGGCCAGTGCAGGGACTGGGAATCTTGTCAAAGTTAAGAGACGCATGGATTCCACTCAGTATCAGCAGATTCTGGAGACCAATGTCCAGGAATCAGTGACAAAGCTGAAGCTGCGCCGGGGCTGGATCTTTCAACAAGACAACGACCTGAAACACTGCTCAAAATCCACTAAGGCATTCATGCAGAGGAACAAGTACAACGTTCTGAAATGGCCATCTCAGTCCCCAGACCTGAATATAATTGAAAATCTGTGGTGCGAGTTAAAGAGAGCTGTCCATGCTTGGAAGCCATCAAACCTGAATGAACTAGAGATGTTTTGTAAAGAGGAATGGTCCAAAATACCTTCAACCACAATCCAGACTCTCATTGGAACCTACAGGAAGCGTTTAGAGGCTGTAATTTCTGCAAAAGGCGGAACTACTAAATATTGATTTCATTTCTTTTTTGTGGTGCCCAAATTTATGCACCTGCCTGATTTTGTTTGAACAATTATTGCACACTTTCTGTAAATCCAATAAACTTGATTTAACTTCTCAAATATCACTGTGTGTGTCTCCTATATGATATATTTAACTGATATTTTTTATCGTAACAACCAACGATTTATACAGGAAAATAATGACTATTAACAAGGTTGCCCAAACTTTTGCATCCCAATGAATATGCAGTGGTCTTTCATTGCCACTGCAGGTATGATCACTTGTAATCCCTCTCGACTATGCCAGCACACATTTCTTTAAATCCAGTTTTAACACTGTAACACAGCTCTGTCCACCTCTCTTCCAGCAGCTAAATTCTAACATCACTCATTCCTCTTGAGTCAAAACCATTTAGATGCTGTCTCTGCCTGCTTGCGGATATCATCCACCAGTTATTGCAAGATGGACTTCTAAACCCAAGGAACAGCAGTTAATTTCAAAGTGAGTTTTCTTGGAAACCCATGCAATTGACTTCCACTGGAAACTTCTAGGCACTCCATCCCCTCTGCTTACATATTTTTCAAGCTTAAGCTCCTATGCTCCCCAATCCTCTTTTCCCAGGGCATCTTCAATTCTAGGAGGACCACCTGCTTTGAGGTGTTGGACCAAAGGACAAAGTTGAGACATAGGCTTCTTCTGATAATTTCCCTGGGAAATATGAGTTGCCTCTTCAGGGTCCACCCAAATCACAAACAGAGGACATATACACTGAGGTAATAAAAACACTATTTCAAGTTACTTTTTAGATCTTCTCCATCAATAATTATACTGTATTTAGGTTTATATGAACCTGAAACCCATGTCTAAATTTCTGTTAGCAATGCCCTGCAGCTCTGGTTTGGGCAAATGAATGAGAGCCATGGGAGGTGATATTTTCCTTACAGCAATAACTATATGCAGTGGTCTTTCATTGCCACTGCAGGTATGATCACTTGTAATCCGTCTCGACTATGCCAGCACACATTTCTTTAAATCCAGTTTTAACACTGTAACGTCTAACTAGTTCTGCCAACACAGAAGTGCCCTTCAAAACCTTCTGTTGATTATGTTTCTTCTTCATCATTCTTCTGGAGATGATAATCAGCTGTATTACAAAATGATGCAGCAAAAATGAGTTTAACTTGAAAAACCAAATCTAATCTTACATTTTAAAAATCTGAATCAAACATATGTGGTTCTCAATGCTAATTTAAATATGGGACTCCATACTCCATTTTTTCTTACTGAGCAGGGAGAAAACCGAGATCAGTAGTGCAGCAGAAAGTGTAAATTCAGCCTACCAAAGACAACCAAATGGAAGTAGAGTAGTGGCAGAAAGAAGAGCAGAGTGGGCACCATATCAAGATGTCATCTTAATCCATTAATTTTATTTTAATTCTTTTCATTTTTATTACTATTTAATTTAATATTGTTTCTTTGTATCAGTATACTGCTGCTGGATTATGTGAATTTCCCCTTGGGATTAATAAAGTATCTATCTATCTATCTATCTATCTATCTATCTAATCCCAATATACTGTACCTTATCGGATGGGATTAAACGAGCCCTTGTTTTGATACTTGCCTTGTCAATGTCATATAGAAAAGAGATGACTCGAAATGTAGATTTGAATAGAATATGGAGATGGTTAGCATCTGAGAAAATCACCACCAGGACAGGGTGTGGGAGCCTCCTGCTTATATCAGTTTAACACATTTGTTAATGAAGTAAGTCAGGAGATCTGAGTTCACATGTAGATAACTTTCAAAAAAGAAACCATCATCCTATGTAAGAGGACAGAGATCCTGAAAGATCTTCAAAAAGTCTGTAAACATGAATGTCAATTTTGTATGTAAAAAATAAATCTTTTGATGCTCAGTAACAGTTAGGGAATTAGTTTTATTTACCTATCTGTTGTGTTATTCAGTATTTTCAAATCAAGAAGATTAATGCCAAACATAAACAGCACTTTAAAAATGTTAAAATGAAAATGAAAAACAGCAAGGATCTAACATGAAGCAGCTATGATCTGAACACATCAGCTATCCTGTTGCAAAAAGTTGCACAGACGTCATTTTCCATTAGACTTGTGCAATGTGCCTCTCCTTTAAAAAGGCTTTAGAGCTCCCTGTCGGTAAATCAGAGGATTCATGACTTAGATGGCAAGAAGCCCCCTTATTCTAAAATGTATCCAAACAGCCTGACACAATTTAAATTGCTGACCTTACAAAATAAATCAAGCTTTGTAAAAGTGTTGCACTAGTGGCATATGTATGCAGTAAATCATTGCTGTAGTCCCATATGATAGATTCAGTCACATTAGTGTCAGCCCTCCTTATGTGTGTGTGTCTGTTGTAACATTTAAACCAAAAACGTGCTGGCTTTCTTCACACACACAAACAAATTGCCAGTTCACCTTACCTTTATAACTTTCGGAAGTGGGAAAAAAGAGTAAATGAGAAAAGTCCACATATAAAACTGACAGAATATGCTAAACCCACTGGAAACTGAGCTTGGGTCTCAGCATCTGTAAGGAGGTACACTGCCTACAAAAAGTATTCACCCCTATTGGATGTTTTCACATTTTATTAGTACACAACACTGAATCGCAGTGGACTTACTTTAGGTTTTTTAACACTGATCAACAGAAAACGTCTATTTGATACCAAAGTGAAAAACAGATCTCTGATAAGTAATCTACATTAATTACAAATAGCAAACACAAAATAATTGATCGCAATTCAGTATTTAGTAGACGCACCTTTGGCACCCATGACAGCCTTGAATAGATGTGCTCAAGTCTTTCTATCAGCTCTGCACATCTCCACACTGCAATTTTTTCCTAATTTTTCTTTTAACTTATTTGCGATAGTGACTTACAACATTTCAGACAGAATTGGTTACTTTTTTCTTTTGATATTTTCCTATTTGAGCACAACTAGGTGAAGTGATTTGCTAAAGGTAACATATTGTCAGTAGTTGAATTTAAACCCATGACCTCAGGGACTGAAGTCTAAAGCCTTAATCACTACGCCACAACACCCTCCAATAATGGTTATTGGTTGATTTGGTGGAGGCCAAATAATATACATATTATACATCTTAGTAACTGAGACATGCTCTCATATTCTTCTTGGTGCCGAGGCTAGAGCTGTAGTACCTATGAAAAGTATTTCAAATTTGATGATAAATATGCTGGCTTCTGCCATGTGTTTTTGTTCTCATTGCATCAATTCTCAACCCATAGTGGCCATTAATGGACTGGATATTTTCCATAAACAATTTACTTTCAGAATACTTAGAAAGAAAGAAAACTTGATTTGATTGGAACCTAGTTTTGTAAAACTTCACCTGCCTGTATAGAAAGTTTTTTGGTTTTAAATAAATTCAATACATTTCAATAAAATGTTGAAAAAAAAAACCTTCCACCAATGAATTTATAATAATACAAGGCTGAAAACTGAAATGATAAAAATATATTTTTTCTACAAAAAATATACTTTGCTTACAAAAAAAGAACTGTTTAAGGGTATAACAATATAATGCCTGACACTACAAGGCTTGAAGAAGGAAGAAAAAGAGAATATAACATTACATAGCACTGTAAAACAATTCACAGTCGTGGGGGCCTTAAACAACACCCAAGAAGCACTGGGCTCCATTCATGAAGATACCCACACTGGGCCACTTGAGAATCACCAGTTAATCAAACCAGAACATTTTTGTAGATATTGGTGGCAAACTGGAGTATCTAAAAAATGTCTCGACAAACACAGGGATTACATGCAAACAAAACCTCACACACAAAACAACAAAATGTTGGAGCCTTAAGGAAGCTGTGCTAGCTACCCACTGAAGCCCCATTTGTATTTTGTTCAGAAAAATGCAAATTATATTTTATGGAACTGTTATTTTTTATATAAGTAGCATATAGTAGGCAGGCAGTGTGATGTAGTGGTTAAGGACTTCAAAACCTTAAGGTTTTGGGTTTAAATCCCAATACTAACACTGTGTGACCATGAGCAGGTCACTTCACCTGCATGTGCTCAAAATAGAAAAACTAAGGAAATGTAACCAATTGCATCTCAGATATTGGATAAAGGCATCAGCAAAATAATAAGTAGTAATGATAACACACAGTATTCTGTACATCCATCCATCCATTATCCAACCCGCTATATCCTAACTACAGGGTCACGGTGGTCTGCTGGAGCCAATCCCAGCCAACACAGGGCGCAAGGCAGAAACCAGTTCCGGGCAGGGCGCCAACCCACCGCAGGACACACACACCCACACTCACACACCAAGCACACACTTTGGACAATTTAGAATCGGCAATCCACCTAACCTGCATGTCTTTGGACTGTGGGAGGAAACCGGACCACCCGCAGGAAATCTACGCAGGCACGGGGAGAACATGCACTCTCCACGCGAACCCAGGTCCCCTAACTGCGAGGCATCAGCGCTACCCACTGCGCCACCGTGCCACCCTATTCTGTACATACAGTAAGGGATAATAGATACTTTGTATGTAAATTTATTTCTTTGATATATTCATGTATTTGTTTACTTATTTCTTTACCTTCTATAAAAAGCCAAATTCCCCCCTTGAAACAAATAAAGTATTATCTATCTATCTGTCTGTCTGTCTAAAGCACTATAAAAGAAATGATAGACTGGTTGATGGGCTGATTTGCCTGTGGATGAGGGATTGATCACACTTCTTCTTTGCTGTGCTATTATAATTTAATCTTATGTAATCAGAAACATGATAAATGGCTATTGTGAATGAGAGAAAATGTAACAGTTGTGATATTATTTTACTTTAATTACAAATACTTAGATGTAATATGTGTGGGAAATAATTCCCTTTCGTTTTCATATTCGTTGTTTTTAAAATATTTTTTAAAATCTATGTAACGTGCATGTGAGTCCCAGTAAAAATGATCTATCTTAATTCATTCTTTTTTTGTTTAATGCTAACATTTCCGTTATTTTTTTTCTTCTGAAACTTAAACACACTGTTACATGGTCTTTTACATCCGATGAATAAACTTTGCCTAAAAATCGTGTGACCCGACAAGCGCAATTCCTCCACACAGGTTGCTGACTGAGGACCGCACAAACCTGGCATTAAATCCTGGCATTACCTCCCCCCAGCTCGTGTTCCTTTACCAAGATAAAGTGTTCGAGCTATGTAGTCGGACAGCAAATACCTCAAATTCTTGCTCTGACACCGAGGGCGAAGAATTGATGCTGGTGTTGTTCGTGTCGCTCTCCTCCCGTTTCATTCCAGTGACAGCAGTGGTCGTTCGCACTTCGACCCGAAGGTCCCATGCAATCCTTAAAAAGTAATTTATTGCAAAAAATCCGTGGTATCGCCCTTAACAAGAAAAAGATGTGTGTACATTTAAACTTAAAAAGCAGATTTGACAGAATGTCGTAATGACAATTGCAAAATCACTTGACAGTTTTAGTGTAATTTAATCTCAATGCGCGGAGTCTATTTCTCTTTTCAGGATATTAAATTTATTTGGCTCGTCGTTGTAGCTTCTAGCGCGCAGAATGCCAAACATTTAATATAAACATCCAAATATAGACGGGATAAACGGATGGTTGACAGCGTTTTTATAAATAATACTGTAATCCATGGTGATCAAAAATAATATAAATATCCCAAACGCAGACCAAACCTAAAATCCTGTCCAAAGTTTTCCGTCGATTGCTGCTTTCCATATATTATTTTCTTCCTTCTTTAAATATTGTAATATCCAGTCACATAGAAATGCGATCCCCGTTTATTTCCAAACAAGTTGAAAACGACTACGTTATCTACTGTTAGTGATTAAGCATCACCGTGATGGCATGAACCGAAATCCTTCCTTCTGGTTACCGGTGGGAGTCTAGACTCCGGACTATAGTAATCAAATCTCTTTTCTTCCAAGGTCAATTGCGTATGCTAAGCACTCGAGCACAACTCCGCAGCTTTCTACTCCGTGGACGCGCGATGACCGTTTATACCAGGACTGCGGGCGAGCAGTGGAGGCGTTGCGAAGGCGGGACAAATAGTGAATTAGCCAATAAAAGACGTGAAAAGAGACCCAAACCACAAGGATGTCCAACCGCACCGTAGAAGTTTTAATGACATCGCCAACACTAACAGTCCTCAAACCAAACACGTTGTCGCTCGTCCCGGACTCTACACAGATCACAAGATTTGTGTTATTTACCCTTCATTCTGAACTAATAAACTCATTTTGAACTAATAAACTCATACATTTAAGAATAAATGCAGACATTTTCTGAAACGCGGTAAGAGTCAACGTTACAAGTTCATTTGCTTTAACTGTTGTGATTATCCACCTCTGTTATGAATTTAGCATGACATTTCAGCTTTGAATATACGGATAACATTTTACAAAATAGCAAAACTAGCTTAGTGTAATTACTAATCTGTGCGTAAACTTAAAACATAATAGAAAGAATGCAAATAATTCTGTTTTCGATAAATAGGAAATAATCGTAAAAGCGCTTTATAAGGGACGTGATGTGAAAGGCACGATAGATAGATAGATAGATAGATAGATAGATAGATAGATAGATAGATAGATAGATAGATAGATAGATAGATATGAAAGGCACTATATGATAGATAGATAGATAGATAGATAGATAGATAGATAGATAGATAGATAGATAGATAGATAGTATAATTACAGTATAATATATAAAAAAACTGTGCTAAAGTCTTAGGCCAAACAAGAAAATAACTCTTAAACCTAGTATCTGAGCAGAAAATTATTATTTTCTCATGAAATCATTATATAACATTACAATTAACACAAGTACACATTGATACAGTAAAAAATAACAGGAATCTCGTGTTTGTGTTTTATAACTTCCCTGTCTGAACATGCTATGACTAATAGAGTTTTATAGGGCATAGTGGTTAATTCTTTGAACCTCAAAACCTGAGGTTGGCGGTTCAAATCCTCAAATGTATAATATATATAATAATATAATATATTAATATAATATATAATAATATAATAATATAATGTATCAAAGTACACATATGTAAATGATATATATATATCATTTACATATGTGTACTTTGATACATTTTTCCACCAAATAAATCAATAATAATAATAATAATAATAAGCACTATTGGAGGGCAGGGTGTTGTAGTGGTTTAGGGCTTTGGAGATATACCCCTGAAGATGTGGGCGCATGAGCAGGTCACTTCACCTACCTGTGCTCCAATTGCACAAACAAAAGAGATAGATAGATAGATAGATAGATAGATAGATAGATAGATAGATAGATAGATAGATAGATAGATAGATAGATAGATAGATACTTTATTAATCCCAAGGGGTAATTCACAAAATGTAACCAGCTGCATCTCAGACGTTGTAAGTTGCCTTGTATAAAGGTGTCAGCTAGACAAAAGCTTCTTTATAAAACACATGTTGTGTGTGGCTTGCCAGAGCTTGCAGGCAGCCTCTAATACTGCTAGTTTTCCATCTGTAGACCTCATCTCTAGGTAGGTTTTAATGTATGCTTGTCATTTCCAAACATCTACTTCCAAAAGTCCAGCAGTCTTTTTTTCACCAGCCAATACACCCATTGATTTGTTAAATGTCACCACTAGCACACCTGGTTAGGCTGATCACTACATCATAATCGAAATTGTATACTGTTAGTAGAATTTAACCAATCCATAGAATAACTGGAGGGCCTCAAGAAGAGGATTGGGAAGCAAACCTATGGTGTTTTAGCCATCTCACAACATAGCAAAAACTTTATGGTAAACACATGATATTCTTGCTACTTATAGTTATACAGGTATTGTGTTTACATATATACAAATATATACTTATTGTCTAGATAAATACAGTGGGCTCAGAAAGTATTCATACCCCTTCACTTTTTTCATGTTGTACTATGCAGCAGCCTTGTGTTATAATCTTCCCCACATTAATCAACACTTCATACTGCAGAATGACAAAGCAAAAACAGGATTTTAGAAATTTTTACAAATTTCTTCAAAATAAATAACTTAAATATCACACTGGCACCATACTCTGACACTTTACTTAGTACTAATTTGAACTACCTTTGGCAACAACTACAGCCTAGAGTCTTCTAGGATCTGACGTGATAGAGTTTGTATGGGATGACAAAATGCTGCCGCTTTGCCACGCTAGGTAATTGCCTACTTTGCTTTAATGGTAGAGATGTCTCTGGCCATCACCATGCTTCACCTTTGGTATGGTATTGCACCAGTGCCTGGTTTCCTCAATACGTGATGCTAATCTTGATTTCATGAGATCACATAATTTTGTATCTCCAAGTTTCAGAGCTCTTTAGGTGCTTTTATACAAACTCCAAGTTGGCTTCCATGTATCTTTTACTGAGGAGAGGCTTCTGTCTGGCCACTCTTCCATAATACCTTGAATGAGGGAATGATGGTTGTACCTCTGGAAAATCCCCCCATCTTCACATGTGTTCTCTAGAGCTCAGCCAGAATGACTATCATGTTCTTGGTCACCACACTTATCAAGGTTCTTCTCACTCAGTTGTTCAGTTTGGATATGTGACCATATCTAGGAAGAGTCAGGGTTGTTACAAACGGCACCATTTAGAAAGTATGAAGGCTATTGAGAATCTTCAATGCTGTAGAGAATTTTTTGTTACCTTCCCCACATCTCTGCCTTGACACAATCCTGCCTCTAAGCTCTGTGGGTAGTTCCTTTGACCTCATGGTTTGATTTTTGCTCTGATGAAACATTGTCAGCTGTGTGACCTTCTATAAACAGTTTTGTGCCTTTCTTAATCATGTGTAGTCATGTGAATTAACCACAGGTAGTTTCCAAAAGAGGTGTAGAAATAGCTCCATGATAATCAAAAGAATGGGATTAACGTGAGATAAATTTCAGGTATCATCGTAAAAGGTCTGAATGCTTTTATCACTCTGGTATTTCATTTTTTTTTTAAATTTTAATACATATGAAAAAAATTGTCAGATCCCGTTTTCGCTTTGTTAAATCTTGGGTACGAAGTTTTGCTTTATGTGTAGAGAGAAAAGTTAAAACGATTTCAGCAATAAAATACAACAGTGGAAAATATGAAAAAGTGGAGGGGTTCAATTACTTTATGCACTGTAGAAGGAAAAATGTTTTTCTTGGTTAATGCCTTTGCAGGATAGATAGATAGATAGATAGATAGATAGATAGATAGATAGATAGATAGATAGATAGATAGATAGATTTTCCATAAGTTAGGTTGTTGAAAGGCTACATTGACGTAAATAAAACGAATAAAAAAGAATACTAATAGTTGATCAACCGTGTATTCGTGCATGAATTCTGTGCAAGTCCCTCCCGTAATGAGCACACAGTGGCGCTGTAAAACCATGGAGGAACCTCCCAAAAGTCACGGATTTAACGCTGAAGTGTTTCTCTTTTTTAGCGGAGGTGGCCTGCTTGATCACGACTTTTGAGTGATCTGTCAAATGCCGATCATGCCCTATTTTCGAGAAAGACAATGTTGTAAATACATTATGCTAAGACATACGAAATGTGTACCTCACACACTCCACTGGACATGAATGCAAAATTTAGTATTATTCATTAATTCGTTTTACAAAACTGTTTATTTAATAGCATAATAAAGGCAAATTAGTAGTCAATTACCGGGAAACATCAAAAAATAACATTAAGAAATGAACATTCATTTAAAAAATGACCTTTGTACTTTTGTTATTTAACGAAGCTCGTGAATGATACAATTCCGACACAGTGAGCTTTTTGTTCTGTATCTGCTTAATTTGTACGCTTATTAGTTGATCACAGAAGCAGAATTGCTGTATGTCGACGTCTTGCACATAATGTGCCAAATAGAAAACTCCGTCACTTGTTAACGTGTGCCTGATTCAGCTGCCTGAGAAGTGCTAGTAGTTCCACAATATTAACACACCATTGTCAACCCCGCGTAATCGAGTAGTGGGGCACGTGGACCCCCGGAGCGCCAGGATACAGCAGTTACAGCATTCCGTTTATTGTACTTTTACGTTTCGCTCTAACCGGACAGTCACCCGCACGCCCGCACACGCAGATGACTTGCCTTGTATGACAGGTCATCTCCAGGGAACAAGTCGCCAGTCAAGGGACGCTACCATTCACGCCTGCAGTCATATACCTGGGTGGGGTCAGTCAAAAACCTAACCTGCAAGATTTTAATGATGTGGTAGGTGGGAGGAACCGACGCGGGCACGAAAAGAACGCGTAAGTTTGACAAGGACAACGTGCAGACTTAAGATTTTTATTACGTGACGCTGTGAATCACTAAATCAACAATACTAAGCACTGGACAATCTTACCGCCCGTCTAGCCAATTGACCATAAATGTGTATTTTTCGGAAATGTTATGCATTCATTTTTACGATAAAATACAAATTAAACGTAACCGTTGCATTTAATACACTGCATGGCAAAATGATGGTGGACACCTGCCCTTCACAACTATATAAGCTTGTTGGGCATCCCATTCCAAAACCATGTGCATTAAAATGGAGCTGCCCCTGAGTTTGTGTGGTCTTCCACTTCGTAGTTGACCTGTTGTTGCTTCCACTTCACAATAATAACAATGAGAGTTGACCAGGGCAGATCTAGCAGTGCAGACATTTCACATAATGACTTGTGGCAAAAATGGTATCCTATAACAGTACCTCTTTTAAAGTCACTGAGCTCCTCACCCATTCCACTGCCAAGTTGTAAATGGAGATTTCACGGCTGGGTGGTTGATTTTATGTTCATGTTAACAATGAAACACCTGAGCTCAATCATTTGGAAGGGTGTCCACATACGTTTGGCAATATATTGTATATGTCATAAATTGCCTTTACAATAGTAGACACCTTGACAGCCTTCAAGAAGTATCTGGATGAGATATTGGGGATGGCTAAGCTATTAGCTAAACAAATTAAACTGGTGGGCTGAATGGTACCCTCGCATTTGTCACATTTGTTATGTTCTTATGTACTAATAACTACTTTGACATAATCAGTACACTTAACTGTCAATACATGCTGTAATTTAATGATATGGAACAGCTTGGATGTCAAGTTCATTTGAATTGTTTTTCTTTATATTATGACAAATGTGCATATATCTGTGACTGAACCTGCTGAATTCATTGGAAAGAATTGGGACTGCAAGCGTCTATTTTGGTGAAATCAGGTGTCACTCCATTTCAGAGCCCAGTCTCATCTGGCAGAGTGTTGCCAATTAACATTATATGGGTGTTGTGTCAGAGTGTCAGGGGCATACCAGTACCCGTTATAACAGCGAAACAAGGTGAATATTTCAAGTAGACTGTGACAAAGCATGTTTAAAAAAATAATTACAAATAGTGATTTTTTTATGTACGCCTTTTTAGTATATTTCATGCAGTTTTTGAAGTAACATATCAATCCTTAATTCAAAAAGAAAAAATAAACAGAAATCTAATTTTATGCTCACTATTTCATGCTGGTCTGCAGCTTCCCCATTGAAATGACAACTTCAGGTATTAGACAGGAATCAGAAATCTCTATTTCTTAAGTGACCCTGAAGTTCAAGCAACAGAAAATTAAAAGAGGAAGCACATGAAATGATCTTCTTGTCTTCTGAAAGCCATGAATGAAATCGCAGGTCCAACGGGTGCTGAATTTGATGATGCCCCAAATACGTGAATAATTGACATCATATGTAGTCATAAATTTCCTTTGTTATCACTCTTTTTTATTCTCCTTTCAAACTGTTCATCTTGATTATTTGGGTAATACATATTTTTATATGTCTGAAGTTGCCTTACAGTCATGTTTTCTTTATAGCTGGAGCAGATGTAGCTGAGTAGTGAGTAGTACAGCAAAGTAAATGGAGACCACCTTGGGTGTTTAAGTTCAGTGCTCTGACCACTATCCCCCAAAGCCTAGTAGATGACCACTACACAATACAGTTCCTCTGTATCTGTCCTTAGTAGACATATGTTTTTTTACAGAAGACATCCTTAGTTATTCTGTTTGGTTCCAGAAATCCATTTTCTAACCCAGTTATGAATTTCAGGGTAGTGGAGTCAATGGGGCGGCACGGTGGCGCAGTGGTAGTGCTGCTGCCTCGCAATTAGGAGACCCGGGTTCACTTCCCAGGTCCTCCCTGCGTGGAGTTTGCATGTTCTCCCCGTGTCTGCGTGGGTTTCCTCCGGGCGCTCTGGTTTTCTCCCACAATCCAAAGACATGGTGGATTGGCGATTCTACATTGGCCCTAGTGTGTGCTTGGTGTGTGGGTGTGTTTGTGTGTGTCCTGCAGTGGGTTGGCACCCTGCTCAGGATTGGTTTCTGCCTTGTGCCCTGTGTTGGCTGGGATTGGCTCCAGCAGACCCCCGTGACCCTATTCGGATTCAGCGGGGTAGAAAATGGATGGGTAGATGGATGGATGGAGTCAATGCCTAGCACTGGGCACAAGGCAAGAGCCAGATCAGGATTGGGTATCATACATATACATGCACACACAAAACGGAGTTTCAATGCAACTTTGTCTATTTAAATGTATTTAGTTATATTAAAATTAAATGAATAACAGCATTCTTTTTTTTTTTTTTTTAATTTTAAGGCCAGCTATGTTTCAATTTATGTACAGTATATCAATGTGTGTCTGATTCTGTATTGAAAAAGCTTTCTCATAAAACTCATAAGGGTGCAGAACCTGGCCACCCACACACGGACTCAATAAGTGGCAAACAGATGACTGCGAATAGTTTACAAACCTACACACTCCTACACGCTCCATAAAACTTACCAGGGAAAAAAAGCCCCAGTGATTGCCTTGTATTCTTATGTTTCATTACATTTTCATACCTTGGCTCATTTAAACCCTTGCGACCTTAACTGCCTACATAAGCACATACTGTATTTGCATATTGCTTTTCAGAGAAGAACGTTAGGTCTTTACATTCCTGTTGTATTGTAGAGAGTACAATGTGAAGCCAGGAAGTATAGAGGGACACAGTAGATCTACATTTCAAAAAATAAGTACATATATCATTTTATAAAATAGTTTAGTATCTATCTATCTATCTATCTATCTATCTATCTATCTATCTATCTATCTATCTATCTATCTATCTATCTATCTATCTACCCCAACATTATTTGCACTTTCTTTATTAATATTGTCTTAATACAAGTTTACATACAGATGATTAGATATTGAATTTTCAAATAAAATAATATTAATCATGTCACTGGTTTTGCAGTTTTGTGAAGCCAGGAAGTATAGAGGGACACAGTAGATCTACATTTCAAAAAATAAGTACATATATCATTTTATAAAATAGTTTAGTATCTATCTATCTATCTATCTATCTATCTATCTATCTATCTATCTACCCCAACATTATTTGCACTTTCTTTATTAATATTGTCTTAATACAAGTTTACATACAGATGATTAGATATTGAATTTTCAAATAAAATAATATTAATCATGTCACTGGTTTTGCAGTTTTGTGAAGCCAGGAAGTATAGAGGGACACAGTAGATCTACATTTCAAAAAATAAGTACATATATCATTTTATAAAATAGTTTAGTATCTATCTATCTATCTATCTATCTATCTATCTATCTATCTATCTATCTATCTACCCCAACATTATTTGCACTTTCTTTATTAATATTGTCTTAATACAAGTTTACATACAGATGATTAGATATTGAATTTTCAAATAAAATAATATTAATCATGTCACTGGTTTTGCAGTTTTTAGTTTACTTTCTGTATCTGTCTGTTGTATAATATCAATGACTGTACATGTGCCAAGGAGAAGAGACACACACACACACACACACACACCCCCGCTTCGTGTCACATTACACACCTGCTGACATTCTCCACCTGACCAGAAAACAAACCGCCCACAAAGCAGGTCTGTCAGGGCTTCCTTATGCAATCAGTTGACTCAGCCATTGCAGCCCAGAGAAAGTGAAAGGACTGTTGAATTTCCCATAATCAAAGGTAATACAGCTATTTTATGTCTTATTCAAGTCATTTAGCCTTTTTTGACTAATTTTGACTTCAGGGATGAATAAATATTTTGGGATTTTTTAGATATGAGCTTTGGTAATGTGCTAATATTTAATAATAAATACTTGTGAAGACAATGGCAGGTATTAAAGGTTTAACTTTCATAACACAAAATTGGTAAAGTTTAAAAACTTAGAAAAAGTGAACGTCTTCTCTTATTTAGTGAAAGTAGAGCTATTTTGAGCACTGTACACTTTTTTTCAAAGGTCACAGTTGAGTCTAAGGAATGCAGCTGATAAGAGAAGTGCCCGGTTTAAACAGTCATTAATAGAAGCTGCATACGCACTCCACACAGAGCTGTACATAACTCCAAAGAAGTTCAGTGCTGACAGATCCTTGATGACAGTTAACATGAAATGTACATAAAACCAAAGCTTTCTATAGGGGCGAATTTGTGTCTGTACATTAAAACTGAGCTTCACAATTTAAATTGTGTATGAATCCCTTTTTATCCTGGGCCCTGTCCAGCTTCTGCCTTGTGCCCAGTGCTTGCTGGGACAGGCTCCAGCGGCTCCATGACACAGCCCTGGGTTAACAGGTTTGCGAAAATGGAACTCTTTTTGTAGACAGGTCAAAAACATCTGTCATGCCATTATCCGAACTGTTCCAATAATCTTATTCTACAGGAAGCATCATAACCTCATGAACCTGTGAAGATTTCTCTGCTTTTTATTTGAAGCAATATTCTTTTTTTATTTTTTAAATAGGACACCACATCTATCCACAAATGTTCCATTTTACTAAAAAAAATGTGTTTCTTAAATTATTGCAGTGATGGTCCAATTGTTATCTTGGACCATTTCTGTATTATTTTGGATTTTTAAATCACTACAGACGCAATTTATTATAATTTTAGGGGTGTAAACTTCCTTACAAACTGATATTTTTATTAATGGAGACCAAGTGAACACAAGATATGTCTGTGGGGCCACTATGAGAAAAACTACTTAAGGGAACAACTTACTTTAAATGTATGTCCTGCAAATAAAATTGCAAAATACAAGCAAAAGGACATTAGAATTATTTACTGGTATTTCCAAGATTGATAAAATATGCAAACACTTCTAGTGATATTGTGTATAAAATGGTTGTCATTAAAATAAAATCTGGTCTTCTGACAGAAAGAGAAATTAAGCAATTAATCTTATTATTTTTATTATAACCATATAGAAAAAGGCTAATAAAACTTTAGCTCCACAAATACAAAAACGTGAAATTGAATTGTAAAGATGAAAAACACCAATGGAATCAAATTTAGTCAACAAAAAATAATAGCTAAATATTTTAAGAATGTTATAAATTACATCTCTATACACATCATAATTCAGACATCTATTTTTTTATACACCACAGTACCGTACAGTACAGTATCTCACCTTCCACAAGTCTTATTGCCTCTGGAAGCAGGAAAAGCATTTGATAGAGTAGAATGGGCTTAAAGTCATTTAGAGACTGAAAAACAATTCTATATATTATTATAATTATTATTAGTCAGTCAGTCAGTCATTTTCCAACCCACTATATCCTAACACAGGGTCACGGGGGTCTGCTGGAGCCAATCCCAGCCAGCACAAGGCGCAAGGCAGGAAAACACCCCAGGCAGGGTACCAGCCCACCGCAGGGCACACACACACACCCACCCAGCACACACTAGGGACACGTTAGGATTTCCAGTGTGCCTAACCTGCATGTCTTTGGACTGTGGGAGGAAACCGGAGTACCCGGAGGAAACCCACACAGACATGGGGAGAACATGCAAACTCCACACAGGGAGGACCTGGGAGGCGAACCTGGGTCTCCTAACTGCGAGGCAGCAGCACTACCACTTATTATTATTATTATTATTATTATTATTATTATTATTATTATTATTGTTATTATTATTATTTAATAATAATAATAATCATAATAATTCTTTACACTTATATAGCATTTTCTCACTATGCAAAGTGTTACCACACAGGACCTGGGAAGTGATCTCTTCATTAAGGATTCAGTTTCACTTAACTATATATCTTATCTTATGTAAGTATGAATTATTTATTTATTGTAAACTACGTATTTGTCCATCATTATTCTTATCTAACTTTAATTTGATTTTCAACGTGTGTAACTTCTTCTTTGAACTACATTGTTTGTGTGAAAATGTGCTACAGAAATAAAAGTTGTTATGTTCTGTGTCTTCAAATGAAGATGTAGTAATGTGGATGTTGCCTAAGACCATTTTGAGTCTTTCTGGGATTGGCTCCAGCAGACCCCCGTGACCCTGTAGTTAGGATATAACGGGTTGGATAATGGAGGGATGGATGAATGTCACTTTAGAAAATGGGTTTCTGTGATTAACCTGTTTATTGAAGTGCATGTAAATGCATTCTATGAACCCAGCCACAGGGGATGCACAACCCAGTGTGTTTCTTTGTGCCGGTCCCAAGCCCGGATAAATGGGGAGGGTTACTCTTGTGCAACAAATATCATCCTCTTTAATAAAACCCCTGTGTGCGTCCAGGTGTCCGTGTGTGTGTCTTTTGGTGAAGTGCTCATGCGCAAGGCTCGGTGCGACACGCACGACCAGCATCGTGAACACACACACACTGGAAGCTGAGCACACAGTGAATGGCGTAGCCGCGGCCGCGCATGATAAGCAAATAAAGGACAGCATTGCTGGGGAGAGTGCTGATTGGGTAGTCGTGGCCGCGCACATAAAATCAATTGCTGAGGAGACGCCACGCATACTGCCCCGTGCATCTTTACTAACTATCTACTAACAACATGCCACCCAAAGAAAAAGGACACGTCAAGTAGGACAAAAGATACAGATACTCAAATCGTATATAAGCAACATCTCCTGAAAGAACGGTCAGCTCAGCAAGTAAACATCAACAATTTCCAACATCCTAATAATGTTTATGCAATACTGTTCTAGCGCCCGTTATTGTAACGGGCTTAAAATCTACTGAGTAAATAAAGCCTAACTTAATGTCCATTTCTGTTAATTAGCTCTATGTACTGGATCAGAAGCAGATCTGATGTATTGTTTAATATTAAGACTTATTCTGTTACATTTTTGCCAATAGCAGGTAGCACCTCATTCATGCTTCCTAATTTAAAATTAGGCTGCTAGGTTTAAAAATAAATGGGAAAACAGGGCCCTGCAGAGTAAGCCTGAAGCACAGCAGCTAGCAAGACAGAATTTTGCATTCAATAAATTAATACATGCAAAACATGAATAATCTGTATGTGTTAGTAAGTTTTGGGTTTTCTTCATCCGTTGTAGATCAATGAGCCACAAGCCATCTGGTGTCACAAAGTATTCCCAGCCTAATGAACAAGTGAGAGAGGAAGGACAGCGAGAAGGAAACCGCAATGGAAGCAACTCATCCTGTTCCCTCGAGGAGTTACGGAGTTGTCAAGCTCTGGTATGCCAGCTGGAGAAGAGCGTTCACTGGTGGGCAGACTGCACAGCCAAGTGGCGGGAAAAGTGGTGCCATGCCAATGCTGAGAAATCAAAGGTTGTACATGAAAAGAGATTGCTTAAGCAGAGGGTCGATCAGCTGACCAAAGAGCTGGAGCAACTGCGATCTGAGTGTGTCCTGAAGAAAGAAGGTGAAGAGCAAGAAGATCCAGTGCATGAAGGGAAACAAAATAGAGATGAGAATGAAAGGCGAAGGCCAAATAAAAATTGCATGGAAAATATGAAGGAAATGGGGAGGAAAGAAAAAAGCATTGAAAATGTGAGCTGGGAGCCAGAAGGCTCAAAGGACTATGTAATAAATAACAGAGAAAAGGAAAGTAGGGGCAACAGTTTGAGGCTGGGTGTTCAAGAGACTGATTGTAGAAGTGAAAGTGAAAGAATGGGAAATGAAGTGGAGCTCAAGCTTATCAGGGTATCAGAAGACAAGGCCAATTTATGGGTAAAGCAAAGGCTGCAAATAACTGACCACCAAGAACAGGATCTGTCAAGCTCAGGAGAATGGAAAAATAAAACAAATTGTCAAGAACCAGAGATAACGGAAAAGGCACTCATTGAGGAAACTTATAGGCTTTGGAACGCAGACCCTAAAATAACAGTGTCGGATAACGGATTACAGTCTGACTCTAAGTTGACGCCAGAAGACACTGGAATCAACTTTCCTGAAAGGCATATTAGTACAGAAAGGGTATGTTTTTTTAATGAAATATCTGCTATTTACCCATAATATTATTTTAGCTTGTACTTAAATAACATTAAGTATATCTGCCTGATGGTATTCTGTTAAATTCTACTAATTATTATGGTGGCGTTCAACTCCCAAGCCTAGCATGATAAACACTGTTACAAAGGCCCATCCATTCTCTCATCTCTTGTATTGGCTTTGTCTGGTAATGTTTTACAGGGGCTGGCGTCTATCCCAGAAGCATCAGGCACAAGGTGAAAACTAACCCTGGGCAAATTGTTCTAAAATTACCGACAACAGGACTCAAAATACATGATATTAAACACAAACAACGTATATACTTGCAGCCATTGAAAACAGATGCACAATAGTGTTGGCAGCAACAAAATGGTACATCAGAAACAAAATGCTAAAATTAAACAAGAATATTTAAAAGTGGAAAATTGGAACAAAACATATTTGAAAAGATTAAAACCTGTTTCAGAACAAGTTTACAACAAATACAACATCATACAACACAAGAAACACTCATGCAGTTGTCAATATGAATGGCTGTTGAGTAGCCTTGTAACAGGTGATTAAAAACTGTTGTTGAATCGAGTGGTGGGAGTGCTAATGACCCTTGATAGGTAGGCTGGTATGGAGTGGCTGTGAAGAATTGTTGAGATCTTTAAGAGTACTGCTTACCTTGCTAAGAAAGTGTGTCTTAAAACAGTTATGTCCTGAAAATGACACACCCTGTAGTGCTTTACAGTTCTGAGAACATCAATTGTTGCACCAGGATGTTTTGCTGTCAGTAAGAATTTTTTTTTTTTTTAAAAAAACCTTTATTGTGAACATAAAAATTGAAAATATTAACAATATACACAGTTAAAAACCAAACAAGCCCAATTTTTCAGAATATAACAAAAAGGGCCAAATATATCAGACCACCATTACTCCCCCTTTACACTCCTCCTACTCCGCACATTAATAAGAAATTCAAAAAATTAATATTTCATTATAACACAAAGACCACCACTACTCCCCCTTTACACTCCTCCTACTCCGCACATTAATAAAAGCATGTTGTTGATGCCCACCACTTTCTTTTCATTCCCAGTTGAGCACCAGTTCACCCCCCTCCACAGCACACAATACCTGATAGATACTAACATCATCCTAAGAAAACAAAATACAAATACAGAAAACTTAACTAATGTCTCATACATTCATTTTTAGTTCTCCATCCTCAATTGAGCAAAGCATCCCTTTAATTCCCCACACATTTTTAAATAACTCTAATATATTAATCATTTTATGATACGTATATTCCATTATTATTCTGGATCGTATGTTTATCTTGAAAATCAAGACAGCATCAGTGGCCCCTGTCCCAGATTGTTTATTATTTCGACTCTTTAAAATTGCTAGTTTTGCTTCACCCAATAGATAATTTAATAACTGAGCTTTTTGCCGATATTTTTTGCTGTATTTTGTACCATAAATGAACATGATATTGTTAAATTTCCCCATTAACTTTTTACATAATTCACTAAAAGCCGTCAGTAAGAATGGACCCTATTGTGCACCTGGAGTTTGGTGAAAACAGATGAGCATGTTAAGAAGTAAAGACATTAAAAAATGATGACATACTAATGCGAGAACTGGTATGCCACCTTATCATTAATGGTGATTAGAGCTACAATGGTGGCATTATCAACAAATGTAATGATGGATTTGGAGCTGCGTCTGTCCACACAGTCATATCAGGAAGTTGAGCACACTAATTTGTCTAGAAAATCGATATGGAGTAAGTCAGTGGTTCTCAAACTGTGGGGAGGGCCCCCCTAGAGGGGCGCGAAGTAACAAAAAGGGGGGCGCGAAGATGTGAAAAAAGAAAACAAGAATTGAAAATATGAAAAACACATCTATTGAAACCAAAACAAATTAACTTAAACTACATTCTGATACTAGAAAAATAAATAGAGTTAGATAAATGTCGATAAAAGTTAAGTAGGTATAATAAAATATACATCTATGATATACATCATTAATTAAAAAAGAACAAATTGGTATTAGTGGGCTCCTTTCAAAAAAACGTTAGGGGGGAGCGATTAAAAACGTTATGAAAACTCGGGTCGCAAATACTTGCTGGAGTAAGTAATGTTATTAATCCATACCTGCTGGAATCTGCCAGTTACAAATGATAAATGGTAAACATTCATAAGCACATACCAAAACGCAGTCCAGGACCAGAATACAGATGACAATGATATATTATTATTATTATTATTATTATTATTATTATTAATGCAATTAAACCCATAGTGAACAGCTCCTGAAAGAAACGTAAGTGATGATTTACAAATTCTTAGAACGTGTTCCGTGGACGATGGTGACCTCCCCCAAATATTTTAGTTTGCCCCCATTTTCCAAGTATACACAAGGTGAATAGCAACTCTATGCTGGTTTCGGTATATAAAATGCATGTGTGCGTCAGTGTGCCCATCACAAACTGGCATCCTGTCCAGCACTGATTTCTGCTAGAATAGGCTTTGACTTTAATTGGCAAGAAAATGAATGAAACAATGGAAAATGTAAATTACAAGTTATAAATTACAGTCAACCTATACAATCCATTTTCACCATTCTGGTATGAATGTTAATTTTCACAGCCCACACTCATACAGCAGCCAGCTTCATAAATACCTTCATGCATTCTCTCTAAAATATGTTTTCTGCAATTTAAGCCAAAGAAACAATATGTTTTTATAGAAGGATCATTCACAAACAAAAAATACTGTTTTCTTCGATAGACTAGTTAAGCATTTACACTATATTATATCCTATATTATATAAGGGTGTCTATGAACAGTAATGAAAGGCACAGGCCAAAATTTTGTTTCAATTTCTTCTGTCATAGGAAAAGACATAAAAGGTATCAAAAATATTGCTGGCTACTACACTACTTGGTAAATTATTCCATTTATCTATGATTGCGATTAGCAATGTTAACAATACTAACCCAAATCCTAAATGAACTTGAACTAAATATGAGCTTGAACATTGTTGTTTTTCATAATGTCTGGTTTCTAGGACTTCAGATTACAATAACAAAAAGTATGAATTAGCACAAGCCGCCCTAATTCTGGCTGTTCATAAGAAATGTAAGGATTTACTTAATGAGGTAGAAGTACATAATAATCATGAATAATTGAATCATATATTTAAAATATTAAAATGTGTGCTTCAATCTAACTGTTTAAAGTTTAAATATTCTCGGCTGTAACAGATATTTCTCATTTTTTCACCCTCTGGTAGAGGTCCATAGAGGCCTAGATCCTTAGTAAAAGATGAAAAATAAAAAATAAAGTCATATTTGAAACCTTAACATAGTCTGAAACAATTCCCCACGTGCTTAGGTTTGAAATGTATCATTTTTAATATTCTAGGAGTGTTTGTTAGAGGACTATGACCACTGTTAAAGAATCGAATAATAAAATATTATATTCATGATCAGCAACCTCAAAATAGAATAAAATGACACTCCACATGCTTATATTACTAATCCCCATCTTTTGGAATTTTTGTGAAAAGGAGTAACTTTTATCCTTTGTATCTCATGAGGGAGTGAACCCCTTTGGTTGAATTATGTGGCACACACTACTTAAGCCCTTATGGTCATTTTTGCTAAAGATAACTATCGGTTTATTCTTTACCAGAAGGATGCAACTTTCTGAATAAAATGTTCCAACAAATGAATGGGGGTTTTGGGTGTATGGGGCCAAAAATGTGAGTAACAAGACATTAAGTTGAGCTGAATGGTATATCATGTAGGGTTTTTTTCATAGCAGTGAGTCAGGAAGCACCTTCAGTAATTTTTATGAACACACACAATATAACAATTTAAGGGCAGAGTGGTGGCTCTGAGGCTTAGGCCCTATGCCAGTATCCAGAAGGTTGCCGGTTCGAATCCCCATCACTGCCAAAAGAGATCCTACTCTGTTGTGCCTTTGAGCAAGACCCTTACTGGCGCTTTACAATGGCTGACCCTGTGCTCTGACCCCAAGGGGTATGCGAAAACGAACAATTTCCTAATACAAGAAATAGTATAAGGTGAAATAAAGAACAAAAAAAATATATATATTGTCACAGGTGGTTGGGTGCGGTCAGCAATCAGCCGCCTATTTAAGGAGCCGCTGCCCTGCAATCAAGGCCGGAGTCGGGTGAGGAGGAAGACGAGGTCGGTGCAGAGGTGGTGAGGAGAAGCCCAAGTGTGATTTGTATGAGAAGAAGAAAGTGGCTATTGAGAGCCAAGACTGTGGGGCTTGGTGGCGGTGCACGTAAGACTTTGTATATAGTAGAACTGTGAATAAACGTGTGGTGATGGCTGAAACGGTGTCCCCCTGTGTGTGTCTGGGCCGCCCTATTTCACAATATATATATATATATATATTTTATAATATATTGAATTAGGATTATACATGAAAGAAGCCTACATATCTGGCTTGACACAGCTGTTAAAAGAATGCATGAAATGTAAAAAAATCATAAAAGAAAGAATCTAAAGTAATTAATCATTCATCAATATGACAAAATCCATATGGCTCTTGCATGATCCAACTGCAGTAATGTTGATTAAAGCATGTAAGTAAGAATTTTACTGTACCATGTGCCAATAAGAACTCAATAAACCTATAATTTATTAACTCTTGTATAAGTTAAATATGTTCACAGGTATAATAGCTGTCGTTGAGAAAACTTAATGTCATATCTCTGTCTTCAGCCTGGCTGCTATTGGTCCTGATACAAATTATAATTCATGAAAGAGGGCCTTTCAGTATTTTATAACTTTCATGAGTTTACCAATATCTCTCAGGGAATCACATTTTCCTCCATTTGTGCTGAATAGCCTCTTCTTGTCTAAATGTTTCTAATGTTGTAATGTTTTTAAGCATCCTACAGTTTTTGAGCAGTCATCATTAATTGACGTTTGACCCCTGAACTGAGGCATGCTATATGTACAGAGGGACTGCTCAGAGTTTCCCCCACCATTTCCCATGCACCTGCACTCCCAAGGTGGTACAACTAGGATGCATATTTAGGATAGTAGGAATTACAAGTAGTGGTTTTCACTGCTCAAATGAAGAGTTAGCTACCAATCAAGTTGCACACCTATGAGTGAGCGTACTGTATGGCTGAACATCCTGCCAGCAGCAACTGGCCAAACATGTACAATAATGAACAAAATAATTTAAAATGGTGACAAACCCTATGGCAGAGGTGGCCAACTCCGATCCTGCAGAGCCACGATGACTACAGGTTTTCATTCTATTTTCTTAATTAGTGACTAGTTTTTGCTACTAATTAACTTCATTTAATTTATTTGCTATTTAAGACTCAAATCCTCTAAATCAGAGCTGAGCAACACCGGCCCTGGAGGGCTGCAGCAGGTTTTTGTTCCAACCCAATTGCTTTATGAGAAATCATTTATTGATGGTGAAGCACTTATTGCTTCATTTTAGTTGTCTAGCTTGTTAAGATTGCTTACATTAGTCTTGAACAGCTGAATTAATTGTTTTAACTTCTCCTTATTAGCAATAAGATGAAATATCAAAGGAACCAGCAGTTGTCCATCTAACTTGCCTCCATTTCCACCCGTATGTGTTCATCATTCACTATTCTGTTTAATTAAGTACCCAGAAGGAAACTGGAGAGAGAGTGAAGAACTACTCTTCCGTTTCAGGTTTCAAATCACTTGGATGATACATGGATCATTAGGAAGGGAAAAAAATCTATGATTTAAGAATGAGCTGACATGATAGAGTTAAAACACTAAAAAGCCCTGAAATCAAATACAATCTCTTATTGGTGAGGAATGGCTTCTAATTAAGCAACTGGGTTGGAACAAAAATCTGCGGATCCCCAGGATCAGAGTTGACCACCCTTGCTCTATAACATGAGGTACTATTCCTTGTAGTTAGTGATGGCTGCTATGTTTTCATCTGTGTCAAATCTATTTTGCTTCATTCTGGGTTCAGAAAGTATTTAGACCCCTTCACTTTTTCTGCATTTTGCTATGTTGCAGACTTTGCTATGTTGCTAAAATCATTTAATTCTATATTTTCTGTACATCAAGCAACACTCAATATCACAGAATGACAAAATGATAAAAGTATTTTAGACTTTTTAAAGGTTTTATAAAAAATAAAAACTTCAAATGTCATATTAACACAAGTATTCTGACCCTTTACTCAGTACTTAGTTAAAGTCCCTTTCACAGTAATCCCAGCTTGAAGACTTTTGGGTTTGATGTAACAAGCCTTGCACAACTGAATTTGTCAATTTTCTGCCATTCTTCTCTGAAGATCCTTTCAAGCTCTCTCACGCTGAATGGGGGTTCCACCCAAAAACTACAAGGAACACAGGAGAACACATAATAAATAGATAGTAAATAATAAATAAACATAACAATATCAGCACAATTTACATAATTAAGAGAATAAAAACCAAAAATAATACATCAGGACAATCAAAAATGATAAAAGATATGAAAATAAACATAGGCCGGGAACCACATCCTGGCTGCAACATAACAGTTTCAGAGATTGACATTTGTGTGAGAACGTATATGAGCTGATTGGTAAAAGAGCAAAAAAAAAAAAAATTAAATATTCACGACTCATAAAAAACATACACTGTGTGCACAATTATTAGGCAAGTTGTATTTTTGAGGATTAATTTTAATATGGAACAAACACAGTGCTATCAGTCAATCCAAAATGTTAATAAACCTGAAACCTGAATGTTTCACAACGGAAATGTGAGTGTGAACATCATCAGGGGAATACATATGTGCGCACAATTATTAGGCAACTATTAGTGTGCAGATTTATTATGCAACTAAAGGAAAAATGAAAATTTTCCCATCTCACTTGTTTATTTTCATCTGTTATAGTGAGAATAATAAACAAACACCTCAAAATTTACAAATAAACATCTCTGACATTTCAAAAAATAAATCAATCAATCAATGACCAATATAGCCACCCTTCTTTCCAATAACAGTCATAAGCCTTTCCATTCATGGAGTCTGTCAGTTTCTTGATCTGTTGACGATCAGCTTTTTGTGGAGCAGTGACTACAGCCTCCCAGACACTCTTCAGAGAGGTGTATTGTTTTTCTCCCCCGTAAATCTAGCGTTTAAGAAGTGCCCACAAGTTCTCGATAGGGTTTAGGTCAGATGAGGAAGGGGGGCCATGTCATTATTCCTTCATCTTTAAGGCCTTTACTGGCTGGCCACGCAGTGGAGAACTTCGATGCAAGTGATGGAGCATTGGCCTGCATAAAAATCATGGTCTTTTTCCTGTATCACTGTTAAGAAGAAAGTGTCTTCGAAAAACTGGCAGTAGGTTTGGGAGTTGATTTTGAGTTCATCTTCAATGCAAAAGGTCCAACTAGCTCATCTTTAAAAATACCAGCTCATACCAGTACCCCACCTCCACGTTGGAGTGGAGCTCTGTGCCATTACTGATCCACAGGTCCATCCATCTGGTCCATCAAGAGTCACTCTCATCTCATCGGTCCATAAAACCTTTGAAAAAATCTGTCTTCAGATATTTCTTGGCCCAGTTTTGACGTTTCAACTTATGTTTCTTGTTCAGTGGTGGTTGGGTTTCAGCCCTCCTTACCTTGGCCATGTCTTTGAGCACTGAACACCTTGTACTTCTGGGCACTCCAGGTAGGTTGCAGCTCTGGAATATGAAAGTACTGGAGGATAATGGGTTCCTGGTAGCTTCACGTTTGATTCTTCTCAAATCTTTGGCAGCTAATTTGCGTCTTTTGTTCTCAACACGTTTCTTGCGACCCTGTTGACTATTTGCAACAAAATGTTTGATGGTTCTGTGATCACACACCAATATCTTAGCAATTCCAAAAGTGCTGCATCCCTCTGAAAGACTTTTTACAATTTTTGACTTTTCAGAGTCAGTTAAATCTCTTTTTTGGCCCATTTTGCCCGAGGAAAACTAGCTGCCTAATAATTCTGCACACCTTGATATAGGGTGTTGATCTCCTTAGGCCACACCCTCCCTCATTACACAAATACACATCACCTGACGTGCTTAAATCCAATAAGCATTCAAGTTAATACAGCTTGGAGTTGGAATATACGCATTAAAGATGATGATATGGTCAAAATACTCACTTGCCTAATAATTGTGCACACAGTGTACTGCTGAATCACTTAAATTGTTTCAGGAATAGAAAGACAGAATAAAGAGATTATACCACTATGAAGTATTTAACTCCCTAAGATTCCCTTTATCACCACTCAGTTTAGTGGCACACGGCATTAAGTTGTCTGGATGACAGGAACAACACAAAGACAAAATGTAGAGGACAGTGCAAAACTTAAGTACTGAGAGACCCCATCAGAACACTGAAAATCTCAGCTAAGTAGCTGATCTGCAAAAATTCTAAAAGCCTGATTCACCTCCTGAATCTCTGTGTGAGCACCTGTCTACTTTAATTTTCTCAAAGGTTAATATTAACACACGTTAGCAATCAAAAAGTAAAAAAGCAAACAAGAGTAGAAAAAAGTAATCAAAAATACTGAAGATTTAACGTGAAAAGTGCATTGGCACATAAAAAGTCAGTATTTTTAGAACTCAAATTGCAAAAAAGTTAAAGTCCCAAAATATTTTAATAATGTCTTAAAAGGAAAAGAAAACTATAAAACTTTGGCCTGTTGAGTAAACCCAAGACAAAAATCTATATACAAATAGGTCCATAAGTATTTGGACAGTGACACAATGTTCATAATTTTGACTCTGTACACCACCACCACAATGGATTTGAAATAAATAAAAAAAATTCAGAATTAATTCAGGGGGGTTTAACAAAAATATTGTATGTGCCATTTTTATACATGGTGCTCCATTTACAGGGGCTTAAAAGTGTTTGGACATTTGACTGGCAAGCTTTTCCATGGCCAGGTGTGAGCAGGCTTCTTGTTATTTCATAAATAATTAAGCAGGTAAAAGGTCTGCAGTTGATTTCAAGTGTAGAATTTGCAGTTGGAAGTTGTCTCCCTCTGAACTCTCAATGCGAGGTCCAAAGAGCTGTCCAGGCAAGTAAAAACAGGCCATCATTAGGCAGATAAAGCAAACAAACCCATCAGAGAGAAAGCAGTAACACCAGGAGTGGTCAAATCATCCAGCTGGTACATTCTTAAAAAGAAGAAATGCACTGGTGAGCTCAGCAACACCCGAAGGCCTGGACAATCCTGGAAGACAGCTGTGCTAGATGATTGCAGAATTCTGTCCATGGTGAAGAAGAAACCCTTCACAACATTTAGCCAAATCAAGAACACCCTCCAGGAGGTAGACAACTATAATTGCCAAAGTCTACAATCAAGAGAAGACTTCATGAAAATAAATACAGAGAGTTTACCACAAGGTGCAAACCATTGTTAAACCTCAAGCACAGGAAGGACAGATTAGACTATACCAGAAAATATTTAAAAATAAACAGTCCAGTTTTGGAACAGTTCTCTTTTGACAAATGAAAATAAGATCAGTATATACCAGAATGATGCATAGCAAAAAGCATGGAGAAGAGAAGGAATGGCTTTTGATCTGCAGCATACCACATCATCTGTGAAACATGGTATATATATGGTGTTATATCATGGGAATGCGTGACTGCCAATAGAAGTGGGTCACTAGTGTTTATTAATGATATAACTACTGACAGAAGTAACAGGATGAAGTGTATAGGGCTATACTGTCTGCTGAGATTTAGGCAAATGCTGAAAAACTGTTAGGATAAATCTTCACAGACAGATAGACAATAATTGAAAACATACTGTGAAAGCAAACCAAGTGCTTTTCAAGGCAAAGAAGTTCAAGGGCCAAGTCAATCAACAGACCTCAACCGAACTGGACATGCAGTGCTGAAGACAAAACTGAAGGCAGAAAGTCCAGTGAACAAGCAGCATCTGAAGACAGCTGCAGTAAAGGTCTGGCAAATCATCAGTAGGATGGAAACCAAGCACTTGGAGAAGGCCATTGGTTCCAGACTTCAGGCAGACATTGATTGAAAAGGACTTTCAACCAAATATTGAAAATGATCGTTATATTTACAATTACATTAGTTTGTCCAAATACTTTTAAGCCCCTGAAAATTGGGGAACCATGTATAAAAATGACTTTCTTTTCTAATAGGCTCATGCAATGTTTTTGTTAAACCCCTTGAATTAAAACTGTAAGTCTACACTTCAATCATATCTTGATTGTATAATTTCAAATCCGTTGTAGCAGTGCAAAGAACAAAAATTATGAAAATTGTATCACTGCCCAGATATTTATAGACCTACCTGTAAATATAGACTTTATCTCAGAAATAATCAAATAAGTACAAGTAAAGAAAAACAGGGAAAAAGGGCAAAAAAGAATTTCCCTAAAAAGTAATTCCAAAGCAAACAAGTCTTAATACACAATCCAAAGGCAGAAATCAAATAAACATAGCAAAAAAATCCAGCAACCAGAAAATAAATTAAAGACAGGCAATGCTTATGAAACTCCTACAAAAACTCAATGACCCACTGCTTGGTTCCTCACTCTGGCCAGAATACAAAGGCTGACTGAGGACCCATTGGCAGTGATGACTGCACCTACTGGGGCTCCAAAAACAATGTACACTGAATGAACAAACAACCAAAGAGAGAATGTAAAGTAATGAGCTAACATGAAAATTATTCAAAAACAACAATACAAAGGAATATAACTGCCTGCCAGAGAATAAAAAGCTAACCTAAAAGCAAATAAATGCAAGAAACAAAATCTACATATGGTACCTTAAATTGTTGATAGAGGATCAAAACCAAAAAATAAAGTACTAGTTATTTAGTCATTAAAAATATGCATATTTTTATATAAATATAAAATATTTTCTGTTGATTCTCATACAGAAAGAGAAGATCACATTTGAAAAGAACCTCTCTCCTTCAACAGCTCCAGTCGTACTGCATTCTACAGCATTAAACAGCGCTTACACAAAGACAAACTCAGATATGGCCTCTTGTTTCCAGCTAAATTAAAAGTGATTGTTGATGGCAAATTCCACATCTTTTGTTCTCCTGAAGAAACAGAAAAAGAGCTAAAAAGACTGATCCTGACATTCATCAGGGTGATCCAGATCTAATTATGCAATTTTCATTACGCTATAACTTATTACGTTTATTACTGCGAGCCTGTATCCAACTCAAGTGAATTAATTCAATGTAAGTCCATTTTAGTTTAGATCTGGACCACCCTATACATCCTGTTTCCTTTATGGATACTCTTTTTCAGTTACTATATTGAAATTTATTTTATTAAATATATGTATATTCTTTTAACCTCTTTGTTCCTTAAATATTTCTGGGGGTGGTCCTCCAGCTACACCATTAGGTAGCCCTTCATCCTGAGGCTCCATATATAGAGGATAGGGTATAGAACAAATATATTTATATATATCTTATCACACTTGGGTCACAAAAAACACAGGAGATTGTAGAGACAGGTACTTTATTCAAACACTTCATACAAACATATGTCTCTTTTCTAAGTAAAATAAGCTCCGTGTGTAGACAAAGGGGACAGTTCCATCTCTCAATTAAAAAAATACACAAACATCTTCCTCTTCATAAGGGTGTGTGTCGGAAGCAGGACCCCCAAAAGGAGCAGAGAATGTCTGGGGGAGGAGAGAGAGACAAATCAATGATCAAAAAGGACAGATGCTCTACAGGCTTTTAAATATACGAAGTGCTGCGCGAGAAGCATATCACGTGACACTGAAGCAGCCCAGCATCTAATGGAGCAAAAAGGAGGTAAACTGTATTTGTTCCCATTGTATTAGAGTATAAGAGGGGGTTTTAATTCCCTCCTGATATATTCAAAAGAGATCAACCCCTTCCCCAAGATTCTTCTGGAATTACAATGAACAACACAAAACTTAAATAAAGACGTGTTTCTCACAAATCCACACTTTTTGTCTCCTCAATCTTATTTTCCTCCTACCCTTCAGACATTCTGCATTTAAGTAATATGATATTCTTCTCTATTATCATGTACTCCTAAAATTTACTCTCTCTCCCAATGAGTCAGCTCCGGGCAGTGTACTAAACACTTGACTGATACTTGATGAATTTGCACCCTGTGCTTTGTGGCATAGACTACAGTTTCCCTTCGACCCTGTTCTAGATAAGTGAGTCAGGAGATGGATGAATGGCTGGATGGATTAATACTTGACACTAATGCTGCATTTTCTTTCTTCATTCTATTTTTTAGGTGGAAGAACTTGAAAGTTTACTTCAAGATACCATGAGAGCATTGTTAAAGGAAAAAGAGTGAGTAATGGTATAAGCAAAAGCCACAAAAAAATCTCTTAAGTAGATCAATTATATAATAAGCTGCAAAGCCATTCCCAGACCTGTAGTCTACAATGACCCAAAGAGCAATTGAAGATCTAAGTACACCTCTGAGTATCTTTCAGGTTACAGGGCATGGGTCACACGCCTTCACAAAAAGGGCTTCATCTGGCAGCTTTTCAGCTTTTGATGACAGTAAGCTGACTCACCGCAGAGAAATGGCTGAACGCCAAAAATGTAAAGTATTCTGTGAGCTGATTACATAAAAAGATAAAGATCACTCTTTGGGCCATTTTCTGTTTTAATTTCTACCACCTCTTTTCTCAATGCATTCTCTCAGACTTTTATTTAGTGGTCCTTTTTCATTTTTGTAATTTTATTGTAGTATTACACACTGCATTAGGAATATTGGGATTGACATGCTGTCATAATCCACATCTCCTTGAAGCTAAATGATTAATTTCTCCATAACTTTGTTATGCTCTCTTATTACATTTGATCAAGAATGTTAGCTTTTGTGTTTATGTTACAGCCAAATCTGAATCTGGTGATTGTCTATGTGTAGTACACACATTCTTTCTCTCTCTGTGTGGGTTTGTCTTTGAGTACTACAGTTTTTCTCTAAAGAGATGCACAGATTAGGATAACCAGTAAGACGAAAAGGCTGCATGAATGGGACATGTGATTTGCACCCCATCCCTGACCGGCTCAAACATTGTACTCAGGGCACTTGATCCACACAGCCCTAAACTGGACAGTACATTAAAAATGACTGGGTACATTCTGAAGGCATGCATAAAATTTATTTCTAACTCTTTCTAATTTACACTCTTACTTTTTAGAAACTGCTATATCCAATTCAGAGTTGCAGTGTCCAAAAGTCTCTGTAGTGTTATTTATCTAGATACAGTGGATTCAGAAAGAATTCAGACCCTTTCACCTTCTGCACACTTTATTGCATTGTAGATTTAATTTTAAGTGCATACAGTTGCCATTTTGTCCATCAGTTTACACTTACTAACACAAGGACAAAGTGAAATTATGTTTTCAGAAAGGCCTGCAAATTAATTAAAGCTCCAAAACTGAAATCTCTTATTCATGTAGGTATTCAGACCCTTTGGCACTTCAAGGTGCATCCTCTTTGCTTTAATTCTCTTTGAAATGTGTCAATAACTAATTGGTATCTGCCTATGGTAAATTAAATTGATTGGACATTGTTCAGAAAGGCACACACCTGTGTATATAAGGTCCTATAACTCACACTGCATGTCAGGGCAACAGTCAAGCCATTAAGTCCAAGGAACGCTCTCTAGACACCCATGAACAAACTGTGATGAGGCATAAGTGAAGGCAAGGGGATAAAATAATTTCTAAAGCTTTGAGTGTTCCCAGGAGCACAGTGGCTTCAATAACTGTGAAGCTGAAATTGTTGGTAACCAGGTAAAAAGCGTATTGATCAAGGAGGTGACTAAAAACCCAATGGTCACTTTAACAGAGCTTCAGAAGTCCTTTGCTGAGATGGGAGAACCTGTCAATTAGGCATTTACAGGTATGGTAGAATTTTCTCAAGTGGCATTGAAAGGGTTCTGAGAGCATTAGGACAAAGATCCTTGGGTCTGATGAAATTAGAATGAACGCTTTAGGCAAAACTCCAAGCACCCTATGGTAAAGCATAGTGGTGGCAAGATCATGCTATGGGGGTGCTTCTCAGTAGCAGCGATAGGGAGACTGGTCAGAACTGAGGAAAGGATGAATGCAGCCAAATACAGAGAGAGGTCCATGAAGAAAGCCTGTTCCAAAATATGCACAAACTCAAAGTAAAAGAAATTCAGCATTATAATGATCTAAGCAGACAGTCAAGGAAATGCTGGAGTGGCGCAGTCAATGCCCAGACTCAAACCCCATTGATCATCTGTGGAAAGACCTGAAAATGCCAGCATACAGACACTTCCCATCCAGTCTAAGGCAGCTTGAGAGGATCTGCCAGGAAGAATGAAATAAACTTTCTAATTCAAGGTATAGAGACATACCCATGAAGACCTAAAGTTGGAATTACTGTCAAAGGGGCTTCAACAAAATACTAAATTAAAAGTCTAAATACTGTTCCCTCGCTATATCGCGCTTCGACTTTTGCGGCTTCACTCTATCGTGGATTTTATATGTAAGCATATCTAAATATATAACGCAGATTTTTCGCTGCTTCGTTGGTTTCTGCGGACAATTTACTTCTGGTACATGCTTCCTCAGTTGGTTTTCCCAGTTGATTTCATACAAGGGATGTTATTGGCGGATGGCTGAGAAGCTACCCAATCCGAGCACGCAGTTAAGTTCCTGTGTGCTGAGTGGCTCAGCGACGGAGTGCTGAATTTGATTCCGCTGCGTTAACCAGGAAGTCTCGTCTTGCTCATTCAGCATCAACGTGTTTCGCTGGGTATAGAGTTAACTGTTGTGTTTATCTTTGTGCATAGTCAAGCCCTTCGTTATGCCTCCAAAACGATCTGCTCCTGCTACTGCTTCAGGAGCAGTGCCCAGGCGCCAAAGGAAGATGCTAATGATTGCCGAAAAGGTAAAAGTTTTGTATATGTTGAAGTAAGGGAACAGCTACACCACCGCAGGACGCCATTACGGCATCAATGAGTCCACAATTCTTTTTATTTAAAAAGGAGGAAAACAATATAAGATCTACGGCCACAGTGTCCTTAAACCAGGGCGCAAAACGAGTTGTAAGTGGATGTAATAAGGTGGTAGTCCGGATGGTATCTGCTTTAGGGATTTGGATTGAAGACTGCCGAAAGACAAACAATGGCGGTGCTACACAGTCGCCTGAAGAGGCTCCTTTAGAAGAGCTGTAACGCTCTCCTTTGTTGTGCAATAAAATTAATCGTTATTGGACAAGTCGTCGTGTCATTATTGGTGAGTACCCAGAACTAATCTTCTATGTACTTAGTACATGTACGTATGTTTATTGTAACCGTACATACATTTTATACAATTTTTCTTGCCGGTATTGCAGGTATTTATTGCCGGTGGCCTGTCTTTCTTAATGGCTGTAACATATGTGATATCGGAGACGCTCTACAGTATCTTTAAAATAACATTTTGGTTTTATGTACAGCATTTACATGTTATAGATTTTTCACTTATTTTTATATTACCTAATCAATTACAATATGTTTAAAACGTATTAAATAAAACTCCTCAATGATATATGATACGTATGTTTGTGAGTAGTATATAAACAGTGTGTTTACATACATAATTTCAATGAATCTTACCTAATAACTAAGAGAATATAAAGGGTTTATGCCAGGGCTACTCAAATATAAATTTGAAAGGTCCACTTACTAAATTTCCATTCAGTCTGAGGTCCGTAAAAGTGACGGTCAAATTCCAAATAGAGAACTCCAAAAAAAGGCAATCCCCAAACTTTAGAACTATACACAAAAAAATGACATGGTAGGCCTTTTAGTGTGAAAGGTGACACCTTCTTTGTGCCACCAGTTGTTTGAACTTGGGCATAAAAGGTGTGAGGGCAAGGCGGAGGCACTGATGTAAATGTTCATTGGTGTTTTTCACCATGTTCATAGTGGAAAAGGCAGATTCACAGCAGTACGTTGAGGGAAACATTGTAAGAATTTGAAGGGCCATCTTCTGCAGGAGAGGAACACCTGCCGCAGTAACCATCTTTGTCCAGAAGGTGACAAGGTCACAGTGAGATTCCTGCAGTGCTAGGTTTTCTTGTAGCTCAATTAACTCTGTTTGCAGAGAAGCAGCACTGGCCCATTGGAAGACTTTTGTGGCTTCATTTGAGAATTCTGCAATATTTTTGACAAGAAATGGATTTTCGATGCACAGCAAGACTTGTTTTCCCAAAGTGAAATCTTCAAAGCGAGTTTGGAAATTTTTAATCAGCTTGTCCAGGAATTCAGCATAATTGTGATGGTGATGTTTTCCTGCAGTCTGATCTAAAAGTCTTGGGAAGTGAAGCAGGTCCTGCTGTAAGTCACATTTGAACACCTCCAGCTTCCTCTGGAAAGCACGGACAGCTAACATGAGGTCACACACTGTGCTGTTTTTGCCTTGGAGCTTCATATTAAGGTCATTAAGATGGGAAGTAATGTCCGTTAGAAAAGCAACAATTTCCATTTTCTCGTCATTCTTCATGAAATCCGCAAACAGTTTGACTTTTGCACTCTTCTGATCCAACAGAAATGTCTCCAGCTCTTTCCGCAGTGCCCAAAAACGCTCCAGTACCTTGCCTTTACTAAGCCACCGGACATTGTTATGAAGGAGCAAATCATCAAATGTTGCATTCACCTCTATTAGAAATAAGCGCAATAAACGATGCTGCAAAGCAGAGGATGCTCTCAGATAATTGACTAGTTTCATGACTGTTGTCATGACTTCTGAGTACCTTTCTCCAAGGCTGGCACACAAAACCATCTGGTGAATTATGCAGTGGTATGCCATGAGGTCAGGGTGGTGAGTTCTCAAGCATGACACTAATCCCCTCTCTTTCCCAATCATACATGGTGCACCATCAGTAGCAATGGAAAAAACATGCTTCAGGTCTATCGCTCTGTCTCTAAGCATCTGTGTCACTGCTTCATAGATATCATCCCCCTTTGTGTGTCCATGGAGGTTTGTGAGACCCAAAACATCTTCATGAAATTCTCCCTTTTCTTCATCAAAAAATCTGACAAAGACCATGAGTTGTGCATTGTCCGTGATGTCTGTGGATTCATCCACAGCCAATGAAATGAATTTGGCTTTTTTTATAGCAGAACTAAGTTGTTCAAGCAAATCATCAGCGAGTATTTCAGTTCGTCTTGCAGCAGTGGAATCAGAACAGGGTATTTGGTTTATTTTTTGGATTATTTCATCCTTTTGAGTCCCTTCAAACAGAGCAGTCACCACTTCACTCATACACTCTTTGACTACTTCAGCATCAGAGAAGGGTTTCTTGTTTTTTCCCAGGACCCATGCTACTCTTAGTGAGGCTTCTGTTGCCCGCTCCTGTTGTGTGGCTGATCTAATTATTACACTGCTTGTAGCTTCATATGATGATTTCAGCTGGTTTATTTTTTATTAAGGATAAGATTGAGCAACACCTGGCAAGGACAGGAGTTATTCTGAACAGTCAGCATGGGTTCAGAAGAGGGAGGTCATGTTTTACTAACATGCTGGAATTCTATGAGGAGGCAACAAAAGGATACGATCAAAGTGGAGCATATGATATTATTTATCTAGACTTTCAGAAAGCATTTGATAAGGTGCCACATGAGAGGTTGGGCATCAAATTAAAAAAGTGGGAGTTCAGGGTGATGTTTTTAGGTGGGTGCAGAATTGGCTCAGACACAGGAAGCAGAGGGTGATGGTGCGAGGAACCTCATCAGAATTGGCTGCTGTTAAGAGTGGTGTTCCACAGGGGTCAGTGCTAGGGCTATTTTTAATATATATAAATGATTTAGATAGGAATATAAGTAACAAGCTGGTTAAGTTTGCAGATTATACCAAGATTAGCAGATAATTTGGAATCCGTTATATCATTACAGAAGGACTTAGCATACAGGCTTGGGCAGATTTGTGGCAGATGAAATTTAAAGTCAGTAAATGTAAAGTATTACACATAGGAAGTAAAAATTTTAGGTTTGAATACACAATGGTCAGTCGGAAAATCGAGAGTACACCTTATGAGAAGGATTTAAGAGTCGTAGTGGACTCTAAGCTATCGACTTCCCGACAGTGTTCAGAAGCCATTAAGAAGGCTAACAGAATGTCAGGTTATATAGCGCCTTGATCTGTGAAGTACAAGTCCAAGGAGGTTCTGCTCAACCTTTATAATGCACTGGTGAGGCCTCATCTTGAGTACTGTGTGCAGTTTTGGTCTCCAGGCTACAAAAAGGACATAGCAGCACTTGAAAAGGTCCAGAGAAGAGCGACTAGGCCAATTCCAGGGCTACAGGGGTTGAATTATGAGGAAAGATTAAATGAGTTGAGCCTTTACAGTTTAATCAAAAGAAGATTAAGAGGCGACATGATTGAAGTGTTTAAAATTATGAAGGGAATCAGTACAGGGGATCAAGACTATTATTTTAGAATGAGTTCATCAAGGACACGGGGACACAGTTGGAAACTTGTTAAGGGTAAATTTTGCACAAACATTAGGAGGTTTTTCTTTACATAAAGAACGATAGACACTTGGAATAAGCTACCAAGTAGTGTAGTAGACAGTAAGAAGTTAGGGACTTTCAATACTCAACTTGATGTTTTTTTGGAAGAATTAAGTGGAGAGGGCTGGCAAACTTTGTTGGGCTGAATAGCCTGTTCTCATCTAGAGCGTTCTAATGTTCTAATAAGGGCTTTACATAGAGACCTCATACCAGGCAGCCTGACCACCAGGCTTCAGCTTACACAGCAGGCCTAAAATGGGGAGCAGCTTTTAAAGTTCAAACATATGCTAAATGTCCCAAATACAACACAAACACCCCTCAAGGTAGAGGAACCATAAAAAACTCATCTGACTTTGAGGAATAAGACCATAGCAGAATCTTTAACAAATAAGGATAGTTATTTTAAAGACAAGAAAGAAGCACAAAATGGCCAAAGGCAAACAATGAGGAAAATATGAGCAAACAAGTCCTAATACATATTCCACAAAGAATTCACAAAACAGATGTAAAATCCGGAAACTGTAAGATTCAATACTTACAATGAAATGCACTGTTGTAAATACAAAATGGAAGACACTGTCATCCAGGAAGTAACCTTTGAAAAGGATTTAGGGGTTGTGACAGATAGGGGGCACTATCACTCCCTTGAACCCTTGTCCAATACGCCAGACACCAGAAAAAAGTCCAAAAAGTTGACTTTTTATTAATCAACAGTGCACCAAGCACCCTACTCTTTACTATACTCATTAATAAGCACAATAATCACAATAAACAATTCCTCCACACCTCCCAGACACGTTGCCTCCCTTCCACTAAGCTCAGCTCGACGTCTGGGAGCTGCCACAGTCCTTTTATAGCCCGTGACCCGGAAGTGCTTCTGAACCCTCAGTCCATGTGACTTCTTAGCACTTCCGGGTCAGATCAAAACTCTTCTTTTTCTTCACCCCGGAAGCATGTCATTCCCCTTGTCCATGTGACTCGGATGTACTTCCGGGGTGTAGGGCAAATAATATTCTTTGCTCCTTCCTGCATCCCCATCTAGTGGCCCCTGTGGTATCCAGCAGGGCTGTGGATGAAAACTCCATTGTCCAGGATTCCCTGCTGGTCTTCGGGGCACCTCCATGCTGCAGGGAGGGCTCCATCTGGCGGCTTGGGGGTATTGGCCGGGATGACAAGCCAGCCATAGTCCGCAGGGTATACAGTACATTGATTCAACATTTTCATCAACTAAGCAATGCACAGAACCAATTAAAAAGATAAATAAAATGTTAGATTATATCATAAAATCTGTTGAATTTAAGTCAAGGGACGCTATCCCCAAAACTATATAATGTACTCATAAGACCATATTTGGAGTATTGTGTGCACTTCTGGTTGCCATGGTACAAGAAAGACATAGCACCACTCGAAGCTGTGCAGAGGAGAGCAACCAAGTGCATCCCAGGACTTGAGGACAAGTCTTACTGTGACAGACTCTGAGAATTACATCTGTTCAGTCTCAAGAAGAGGAGACTGCTTGAGTGCCTTGTCCAAGTCTTCAAAATCCTCAAAGGCACTGATTAAGTAGATCTAGCAGAATTCTTTTAATCACATACTTAAGGACACCCGTGAAAATTAAGGAGAAGTGCATTTAAAACTGAAGGCAGGAAGCACTTATTTACACAAAGAGATGTGAGACTCTAGAACAAACCATCGAGCCATTTAGTTGAAGCAGAAATCTTCACAACTTTTAAAAAAAACCGAATGAGATATTGGAACAGCTTAGGTTTTCGCCAAAGAAACAGGCTTGATGGACTGAATGGTCTCCTTTCTTTTGTCAAATTTGTTATGCTTTTATGAGAGCACAGCCAGAGGAAGTAAATTTTAAAGTCTTGGAGCTACCATATTGAAACTCCAATCAGCATCAGTCTGTAATCAATTCCCTGGAATAGTTGGTAGACCCTGACTAGAGGACCTAAGAGATCGACACGGAGAGTGAGGCTGGAGATGTTCCACGACATATTCAGGAGCTTGGCCATGAATGAAGTGATACTGTATATAAGAGCAGGAATTTAAAAATTCATTGTACAATTAATCAGACGCCAATGTATTGCCATTAAAACAGGAGTAATATGGGACCTTCGACTGGTTCTTGTTAAAAGCCTTCCGGAAGCATTTTGAACTTATTGAAGATGGCCCAACAATGACACCTAAACTCAATAATTTGGAGGGGATCCACAAACCTTTGCCCATATAATGTTGTAGTAGTAATAAATAACATAATAGTGTGCAACTTCAGGTAGGCAAAAGAAACTAAACCAGAAAAGGCAATTTAGAAAGGAAGGACAATCTTTCTGTATCATTTTAGAGATGTGCTGTATAGTCCAGATAGCAGTGTAGAATGGAAGGGAACAGTGTGTTATGGGAAGCAGGAGAACAATGCAGGAGTGAAACCCCTGTATGTGTTTATTACACTGGTAATTTACACTATTATTATTATTATTATTATTATTATTACAATGACAATTATGGGCGGCACGGTGGGTAGTGCTGCTGCCTTACAGTTAGGAGACGCGAGTTCATTTCCCAGATCCTCCCTGCGTGGAGTTTGCATGTTCTCCCCGTGTCTCTGTGGGTTTCCTCCGGGTGCTCCGCTTTCCTCTCACAGTCCAAAGACATGCAGGTTAGGTGCATTGACGATTATAAATTGGCCCTAGTGTGTGCTTGGTGTGTAGGTGTATGTGTGTATGCGCGCCCTGCGGTGGGCTGGTGCCCTGCCTGGGGATTTGTTTCCTGCCTTGCACCCTGTGTTGGCTGGGATTGGCTCCAGCAGACCCCCGTGACCCTGTAGTTAGGGTTTAGCGGGTTGGATAATGGATGGATGGATGACAATTCTGAATTGGTTAAGAGGATATGAAAGTGGATGGAAGCATTATTATAGTACATGCACCCCACAGAGAGGCCCTATCTACAAACTTCCATCTGTCCATTATCCAACCTGCTATATCCTAACTACAGGGTCAAGGGGGTCTGCTGGAGCCAATCCCAGCCAACATAGGGCACAAGGCAGGAAACAAACCCCAGGCAGGGCGCCAGCCCACCGCAGGACTACAAACATAAACTAGCAAATGATACGATATTAAATCAGACGTCTCCAAAGCTTTACCTTGCCAGATTGAAAGCCTGGGTCATCCATCACAAAAAATCCAGACAAATGCCATATTTTAACTTTATATGACTAATGTATATATTTTATCAAATGTGTAAACTGAGCTTTCTTTATTTTTTTTTTGCAGTGAGTTTATAGTTTTATATTGATATTTTACAGTCAGGCTTTTTTCCTTCTAGTTTAGCCTTGTGTGGGTGTCTGCATGCTATTGCTCTATAAAAGGTTAGTGCTTAGTCATAGCACTACATTGGTAATGAGACATTTGTATTCATTTCTAGATTTTTTTTTCATTCTGTAGACTTTTCTTTTACATAAATTATAAAACAAAACTCCTAAACTGTGCAATCTTTTGGCAATGTGCTAAGGTTATTTTTCTGGGAGTCGTACTTGTATTTGTGTCATAGCATCCCTTACTGCATGTTGCCTGGAATTCCTTCAGGCTTTTGGTAGAAAATACAGCAGATTGTTTCCTTTTTGTGATTCTGAACCCACAGGCAATGCAGTGCCCAGAGGAAGTACATATCCAGCCTTCAATCTGAAGTGAGAAAGTGGGCAGCGAGATTCCAAGGTCTTCAGAACACCCTTACAGTTCCCAGCAAAGAGGTAACATTTTGCTTAACTGATGCCATTTTTAAAACTAAATCTCTGAACAACATAAGATTTTCTTAAAGTGTTTTATTTAATTATCACGTTAATTAATTAAACAAAAGTGAAACCATTAATTAAACAAAACCAAAGTCAGAATTAGAATTCAAATAGAAAGTCTCTCGCAAGGTCTTTCCTTTATTTTCTAACATAGTTCAGAACTGTTTTATGTAAGAATTAGACTAGATTAGATTAAATTTAAAATGTAACACAAGAGCAAATACACAACACACACATATATACTGTATATATATATATATATATTTATATATAGACACTTATGCACGTCTGAGGTAAGCATTACCACCCCAATGAGGTGACTGAGGTGCTGACTCTCTTATCGTTTTTATCACCCATTGAAGGCAACCGACCCCACCCCTTTGGGTCCAGGAGCTATAAGCTTGTAGGAGTGGACCAGCTCTAGCTTGAGCAGTGACCAGACATAGGGGCTCTTTGGTGTGTTAAAAGTCAATAACCAGTTTCTTGGTTTTTCTGATTTTAAGGTGCAAACAATTCACTTTGCACCAAGAAACAAACTCCTTCACCTGACTCCTATTCTCCTGTCAATACACCCCATTAGTGCAGAATTATCTGAGAATTTCTGCATTTGTCATGACCTAGTGTTGTTATATTTATAGTCTGAGGCAGGGGTCGGCAACATTTCAGCGGTGTCGTGCCAAACCTATGTTACAATGTTATTCCGCATGCCGACATCATTCTACCATTGTTGTTACATATACTGTAGTATCAAAATTGGTCTGGTTATAATGGGCTTCAAAAGTATATATTTTTGAATCCCATTATAACCAGATCTTATATTATTGGTCATTCAGTATTTTAAAATACATAGGATCATATGTGAAAACAATGTTTTGTCAAATTTTAATTTTCAACACATTTATTAAAAATTGTATTAAAATTATATATCACAAGTTTTTTCAATACAAAATACATAGTTTGAATAAGAATAAATTATCAAAAATTCTATTATGATTAACCATTCTTTATTTTTAATCAGAGCTATTAATCAATTAGTGCAAAGCAATTGTATAACTACATTCAGTGGCTTTATTTTTGGTTCCAATTATTTGACTAAAATAACTAGTTTCTTAAAGCCAGTTTTCTCATCAGAGTTTTTAAACATGACTGATGTTTAGTTTGATAATGTCTTTGTACACTTGACATACGACACACAACACTTTCACAGCATAATGCACACACAGCACATTCCTTCTGTTGTACAAATCCATATTCATTCATTCAAGAGTCTAAAAAAGAAAAACATCAAGTTTTGGTCTTTTATGAGTCATTTTAGGGCAGTATATCTCTAAATATATCAAATCCAACATCTGTCTGTTTTTCTGTATGTCTGTCCGCTTTTCACAAGAGAACTACTTAATGGATTTTTCTGTAATTTGCTTGAACATATCGGATGATTTTGCAACTACAGTAATCCCTCCTCGATCGCGGGGGTTGTGTTCCAGAACACCCCACGATAGACGAAAATCTGCGAAGTAGAAACCATATGTTTGTATAGTTATTTTTATATATTTTAAGCCCTTATAAACTCTCCCACACTGTTAACATTAGTAGAGCCCTCTAGACATGAAATAACACCCTTTAGTCAAAAGTTTAAACTGTCCTCCATGACAAGACAGAGATGACAGTTCTTTCTCACAATTAAAAGAATGCAAATAGATCATCTTCTCTTCAGGAGCAGAGAATTTCAGAGGGAGAGAGAGAGAGCGCAAAGAAAAGCAAACAATCAAAAAATCAATACTTGTGCTTTCAAGTTTGCCGCTGCATTTTTTAGAGGAGCGTTAGTATCTTCTAAGCAAACAGCACTTCTGCTCACATCTCCTCCGTCAGGCGCAGAGAATGTCAGAGAGGGTGAGAGAGAGGCAGAGACAAGCAAACAAGCTCCGCGAGGGATGCATATCTTATAGCATTGAGGAGTTTTACTTAATATGTAATACATGCTCTGATTGGGTAGCTTCTAAGCCATCCGCCAATAGCGTCCCTTGTATGAAATCAACAGGGCAAACAAACTGAGGAAGCGTGTAGCATAAATTAAAAGACCCACTGTCTGCAAAAATCCGCGAACCAGCGAAAAATCTGTGATATATATTTAGATGTGCTTACATTTAAAATCCGCGATAGAGTGAAACCGCGAAAGTCAAAGCGCGATATAGCGAGGGATTACTGTACTCTCATCGTGCTAAGAATCATAATTTGCTTGCAGGAGTGATATATTCACGCTAATCCAAGACAGAGGCTGTGTGCTGAGGGGAGGAGGATGTGTAACATCAGTAGTAGAGAGCCGGGCAGGGCACTCCTCGCTGTCCTGTTTCACTACTACGCGGGCGAAGCTGCAGGGACAGCTAGTTACTTAATAATAACAGGAGGTTTGTTTTAACGTACCACAGCCTGCACTGAACAAATGGTTTCCATTTACATGTGAGTCGCATACACAAAAGAAGGTGAGGGCGCAAACATGTGTATTGTAATTAAAATACCTGTATAATTTTTACTATATTATACGCCGCATAATCAGGCCGGTTTTTTAATGATTTTTAAGCACAGGGAGAAAATTAAATTTGAAATTTGAAAAATCGGTAATGTAATAAATCAGCAAGAAAAGCAACATTGTAACAATACATGGAACGAACCAACACACAATCGTCCATGACTGAAAACTGGCGGACCGCCATCACTCATGTGCCCACCTCCAACTCGTCACTTGAGCCGTTGTCATCTTTGCACAGTCCAGTTGCACCTGTGACTCACGTAGACTTTCCGTGTTCCTGCAGGAGCACCTAAGAAGACGCATGTTTTTTGCGGATGCGAATTGCTGTATGTAGTGTGTAAAACAGTTTGCTATGGTGCACGCGGTCGTGCGTCGTAACCAAAAACTCGGTTTTTAAAGACTGCTTACTTCTTGGAGTTGGTGGGCGTGACTCCATCCTGCGTGCGCCACAGGTGTCTTACTTGTCGGCGGCTTAGTGAATCCACGCCCCTTCCGGCGTGTTTTCCATGGGTGTCTTGCCTTAGTAAATTATATATATAGATACTATAAATAGGTACTATATTTTAGAGTGCCGTTGAAAATTGTTCTGCATGCAACACTTGGCACGCGTGCCGTAGGTTCACGACCCCTGGTCTGAGGTATACATAGTTAAAAGAAAAGGAGAGGAGGACCGTTCCTCGTGGAGCTCCAGTGTTGCTCACATCTGTATCAGAGACATACAGTAGTCCTTGAGTCTCACAACCTGCGGTCTGCCTGACCATCATCCAGGACAACATATATTCGTCCACCTTCATATCTCTGAGTTTATCGCTTATCAAGAATGTCTGGATGGTATTGAAGGCACTGGAGAAATCAAAAAATATAATCCTCATAAAGCTGCCAGCTTTGTCACGGTGAGAATGAGCCTTGTGGAGCAGATAGATAATTGCATCCATCACTCCAGTCTTTGTGCAATAGACAAACTTCATTGGGTGGGTCCAGGTGGTTTTCTACAAAAGGACTCATATAGTCCAGGACCAACTTCTCAAAAGTTTTTATGATATCAGATGTAAGTGCCACTGGTTTGTGGTCATTAGGTGAAGAGGCACCTGTCATCTTTGGAACAGGAACAATGCAGGATGTTTTCCACAACAGTGACACTTTCTGAAGCCTTAGGGACAAACTAAACAGGTGACAGAGGACACCACAAAGTTGGTCAGCACAGGCCTTAAGAACTCGAAGACTGACGCAATCTGGTCTTGCAGCTTTTCCTGTGTGTAGCTTCTTAAGTTGTCTCCTTTCAGTTATTGACAGTCCACACTGATGGTCAGGGGTGGACTTGTCACTGGCAATTCCAGTTGATGTAGTAAGAGTTGTTGATGTAGTAGGGATGGCATGTAGAGACTGGTCAGAAGGTGGCAGTTGGAGGGAAAATATATTGTAAAATTTGTTGATGGCATTAGCTTTTTCCACATCCCCTTCTAGCACCTGAGTTCTAAGTTTCTGGAATCCCGTAATTGTACCCAGTCCATTCCAGACAGAATGAATCATCCCCTTGGCATTAATAAAGTATCTATCTATCTATCTATCTATCTATCTATCTATCTATCTATCTATCTATCTATCTATCTATCTATCTATCTATCTATCTATCTATCTATCTATCTATCGATCGATCGCTAGGATTATGCAATTCATCTCCTTGGACAGATAACGTAGATGAATGCAATGTCTGAATTACAAACTGTAATTTTAATTGTAATATGCTCCCTTTCACAACATTCCTCATTCCCATAGATGACCAGTCCCCCTCCTGTCTTTTTTTCCACACCATACTGGATCTCTGTCTTCTCAAATAAGATGAAATCTTTCCAGCCTTAAAACAGTGTCAAGTATATCAGGTTTAAGCCAGCTCTCAGTAAACCACGAACTGCAACTGTTTTTATATGCTCTATGACCCATTATAAGCACAGACAGTTCATTCATGCTATTTTACAGCAATTTAACATTCCCCATTACAACAGATTGCAGACCAATTTCTAAAACCTTTTCTTCTTACTTTTAGTATAGCACCCTGTCCGTCTATGGACAAACATCTCCTGCGTTAAAGTGCAACTGAGCTGCTTAGGCGCTTGCGTTTGTAGGGCAAGCAGCTGATTATAGGAGTATTTAATACATCCCACTTTCATTTTTTCAGTATCTCTTACTGTTTCAAGTGTTGCAGACGTAAGGCAGCCTTCAGGATGTCTTTGCAACTCCATCCAAATTCGCAGGCCATTTGAAATGCAATCATGATAAGCCAGTGAATGAGTTTGCATGCACTGCATCAGTAAACTCAAGATCTATCTATCTATCTATCTATCTATCTATCTATCTATCTATCTATCTATCTATCTATCTATCTATCTATCTATCTATCTATTATATAGTGTCTTTCACATCTATCTATCTATCTACAGTATCTGTCTAATCATTGCCATTTGGATAGAGCAGATTCAGCTTGTTGTGTCCATGAGCGGAACTTGGTGATAGAGGTTTGTTTCCTTGTTTAAAGTTGCAGAGATTCAGAATGATTCATCATTAAGATATTAATAACAAAGTAAATCATTTCTTTTGCTGAGTCAGCCAAGATCATTTAACATATCCCACTGGGGGCTAACATGGACGCATTTAGAAATTTAGACATTTCAATGTCTGCATCACACATTTAATTTTAATTTTTCTGTGCTTATTTTTTCACTATTTTTCATTTTTGTAAATCTCCAGTCTTCCTCCTGCTTCTTTCACTCAGTCTGACAAAACTCAACCAGCATTAAAATAGCATCTGTAATAAGAGGTGTAAGTTCTCCAGAGCACTAAAATGTCACAGTACCTGCACTTTCCATACTTCACCATCAGATGTAACAATTCATACAACTTATATCAAAGAAATCGAACATTTCTCAATATACAGAAAAATTATAATAATTATGAACTCTTATCAAATATGGCCAACATAATATCTTAGAAAATGAAAAATAACTAAATTAAATGGTTATGAAATGACATTGTCTAAATAATGTTAAGAATAATAATTACCTTATTAAACCTGACACTTTTTAAATGTTTTCATTGGACATCTGTGTTGGATAGTTTGTCTTAGTTCATTTTTTTCCATTTTTCCTTGGCCCTTTTGTGAAAAGTTTCATTTCATTTGGGTGTTTTTCACCCCCCAGGGATTTTGGTGATGACATTAGATTTTCACTTTAGAGCTTAGTTTTGTTATTGTGAAATATTTTGGAACATTTCTGCATCCATTTTTGAGCGCCCATTATTGGGGACGTGTCCTCTGAGGATGTAAAGTATCGATAACAACACAATGGGATAAAAGTTCCCAGCGAGGTTGTGTCCATCTCCGAATTTATAGATTTGAAACAATAAGTCTTTGCTATTTCCTTTGTTTAATGATTTCTGGCTGAATACTGAATTCTTGTCTCTGATTCTTGTGTTTTGGCTTTGGTTGCTGTATTCTTGATCTCCTTCATTTTACCCTTTCTTGCACTTTGACATCTTTTCTCCAGTTTACCTTAGAAAATCCCTCATGTCTTCCAGTAGAGCATGACAGTCGCACACTGATAATGCCATCATAAATTAATTTGTCATTGCTATTCCTAAGAATCTGCTGTTGTTGGACGGACACAAATGCAGAGTATCATGTTGGTCTCCACATTAGAAGATTTTGTTTAGAATGTAAGGCTAACCTCACAAAATAAATTATTCTTAAGCATTTAAATGATACATTCATTTCAGAAATCATTGTTGGGAATGCTTTAGTAACCTTGTTTTGCTCCATATAATTTTAACAATTGAAAATTGTGATTTAGATTCATGCCTTCAATTGTAAGTCTCACCATGATATTGTATAACCCCAGGTAGTCTCTGTAAACACATGTCAAGCTGCATTTACTGCACAGGTCAAAGCACCACAACACAAACAGAGGGCTCTGTCATATTGTGCACATCATTGTGTTAATAAAAATTACTTAGGAACACTTTGAAATGATTTTCAGATTTTCTTTTTTGCCTGGTGCCCCCTGTTTCAATGGTACAAATGCCCTCATACTGTATATAATATATAATGACCCGACACACCCTAATGTTTTGTTTTGCAAGACATTCTCCTTTTTTCCCCTCCTCTAGACCTGAAAATCTCAATGTTTAGGCCATTTTTGGACCATATTCATTTTTTTTGTTCAGCTTTTCTTGACTCTATGGTACGATAAGACCTCCACATGATATAGAGTGTGACTCATGTTGATGTCTAATTCTCCCCAAATTGTGGCCTTCTAGACACAAAAAAGACCCATTTTTAGGCCATGTTTTGAGCATATTTTGTGCAGGAAATTACACCCTTCCAATAAAAAGTAAACCAATACGTGTCTTCGGCAAAAATGACCAGAACAACTTGAAGTTGTGCATGCTGCATGAACTGACCCCAATGGTTCACCCCCTAATGAGATAAGAGGGGTCAAAGTTACTCCTTCATACAAAACTTTGAAAAAATTGGAGATTAATAATATAGGCATGTGGAATGTCGTTTTAGGCTATGTCGAAGTTACTGGTCATAAATATGAATAACATTTTTGATATTCGATTCTTTACCAGTGATCCTAGCCCTCTAAGAGTGACTCCAAGAAGGTTAAAAATATCAGCTTTCAAACATAAGCATGTAGGGTATTGTTTTAGTCTATTGAAAGGTCAGTGATTGAAAATAGCATGGTCCTGCTAGGAGTCCAGCCCCCTATAGACCCCTGTCAGAGAGTAAAAAATGACAAATATCCATTACAATCGAGAATGTTTAGACTTTAAAAATATAAACTCAATAACACATTTTAATATTTCAATTATTTGACACATCTATACTTATTTATCATGTACTTTTACCTTATGAAGTAAATCATTGCATTTCTTATGAACACCTGGAAGTAGGGTGATTCCGACTTATATTATTTTGTATTAGCTATTCTAGAGCAAAATTAAAGTAATTTTCTTGGTATAAAGTAACTTATTTGTTAATATACACCTTAAATTGCATTAACGTTTCATTTCAGGAACTCATATGTAACAAGAAATGTATTGAAATTGAAATTGACCCCACCCAGTTCCCATTATATACAACCCAGAATCTATGCATACATGTTTACAGAACTGTTAAGTCCATTGATGTGTCAGTGAAAATGTTTCCAATTTTACTTCTGTCAGTTTGTGCAAACTTTTAAAAAATATAAATAGTTTAATTTACTTTAATGGAACATCAAAAATTTTTAGCTTTAGTGTAGCTGTAGGGAGCATTTTAATTGTGGGTGAAAAAGGACTGAGTTGCTAGATGAAGAAGGAGAAAATGCTGCAAGAAGCAACGCATAGAGCACATTTTCTTTAAAGGCTTCAGTCGCAAGTTCAGTAGCAAGTGCAACGCAAGACTGAAGACAGAGGGAGGGAGGGAGCCTGGCATGTGGGCGCTCTGCCACTGACTGAGTAGCTCACAAGATGAGTAATACAACATTTTCATAACTAGACTTTTTACCACTGATCTTTTGGAATCATTTATTTATGTAAAACTTATATTACATAACCCGAGGTGAGTCTGCATTCATTGGTAACAAAGTACAACAAAGATATTACTTCCTGGACACTTTTGGCTTTATCTTATGGATTTTGGCCTGCTGGTCACAAAAATCACATTTATTTATTTATTACTATGTTACTTAATTTTATTTCAAGAAAGTAACATAGTATACAATCAAGTAAATAAAACTTTTAGAACTTATATAATAAATAACTTCAAAACCTACCAAAACAAAATGGGAATTCATCCAAGAGAAAGAGAGGAGAACCAAGAGCATAGAAAAATAAATAAATTGATTAAAATTAAAAGGAAGGTGAAAAACATTTTCCCCCCTAAATTCATTCTTATTCTAAATATTTATATAATTAAGTCTTGCCATGTTTTAAAAAAGTGTTGAACAGATCCTAAGTGAGAATTTGATTTTTCTTGTTTCAATTAATACAGAAAATCAGTTACTCACTGAATTATAAACAGTGGGTTGAAATTCTTCCAGTTAAGCAAGATAAGTCTACTTGCTAGTAGTGTGTGTGGTATCGGCAACTACAATCAATATGTCCTTAAGCCCACCTGGCAATCCACCAAACACAGCTGTTAATGGGTTAGGGGTTATTGTGACACCAATGCTGTCTGATAAGCATTCAAAGATTTTTGTCCAAAATGATATTAATTTGTTTAACTCCCAAAACATGTGGCTCAGTGATGCTTGAATTAGATTGCAATGCTCGCAGGTTGAATCTTGCCCTGGATACATTCTGGACAATTTTAAATGTGATCAATGAAAGATTTTAAGTTGAATTATTGAGTGTTTTGCGCATATGAAGTTAGAGTGTATTCTATGCATGGCTGCCTTCCACTCATTTTCTAAAATGTTAAGTGAAAGATCCTTTTCCTACCATACCCTAGAATGAAGGGTAGATTACTTTGAGATGTTTTTATACATAGTAGAGATGCTGTCTGGGTCTTCAAGACTGATCAGTATTGCCACAGGAACAGAAATGGGTGGGAGATGTGCAAAAGTGGGTAGGTTTCTTTTAAAAAAAATCTAAATTGTGTTGCTGGGAAGTTACATTTGAAGCATAATTGTTCATAAGATGCAAAAGTATTATCTATATTTAGTTCTCTAAGTGTTTTAGTCCTGAACATTTTCCAAAGATTAAATACTGTGTAGGTTTGAGGGGGTTGAAAAATGTGATTATCGTGTAGAGGAGCAACAGATAAAAGTTTCTCTGCCTTGAAGTGCATCCTGCATTGGTTCCATATACTGAGTGGTTGGTGGACAACTGGACTATTGGCATATTGATGAAAATTAGTATTTACTGGAGCACAAAACAAGATATAAAAAGAAGTACAGCAAGATTTTATTTCAATTGATGACCAGGCTGGTGTAGATTCATACATTTGTGCTGACTTCCAGGTCTTTATACTGCGTATATTTGCCAGCCAGTAATTCAAGTGAAATTTAGGTAGTGCCGTGTCACTTTCTGCTTTGTAGATTCACCTACTGAATACATGGACGTCTCGAATTCCAGTTTTTAACTGAGTCTAGTATCGTAAAGAACAATTTGTTGATATACGTATATAAGGATGTTCTGAAATAGAAATAGAAACTTAGGAAGAATGTTCATCTTGACAGTATTGATTCTCTCTGCTTATGTAAAATGGAGGGTAGACCATCTGTCCACAACTTGTTTCATTTTCTACTATGCTGTTACCAAAATTGTGTTGAAAAAAGAACTTTATATTTACTCGTGATATTTACCCCTAGATATTTAAATGTTTTGATAAAATTAACAAATAGATTTCTAATCTAGTATGGAGTGCTAGATAGTTCACACTTTTATTTAAATTCATTTTCAGTCCAGATATCTTTTGAAATAATGCTGATGCATTAAGGACTAATGATAAAGATATTTGGGACTCTGACATGTAAAGTACCATATCATCTGTGTATAGTGATATCTTCAGTTCAGGCCCCCTGCCCCGATAATCCCCATTATCTTAGATGTATTGCAAAAATGAATGGTCAGTGAATCAATAGATGGCACCTTTTTCATATCATGTTCTAGTTTGAAGTAAATTGAGTTCATGTTGTTAATACAAACTGTGGCTTCTGGATTGGCATAAAGTAATTATATCCAAACAGATATATTAAAAATCACCTTTAATTTTTCTATTACATACTATTTAATTGCAATCTCCTGTTTCTATGATTTCCTTTCATATTATAAATTATATAATGATCAGCCATAACATTCAAACCACTGATGGGTAAAGAGAATAACATTGATTAACTCATTAAAGTGGCATCTATTAAGGGGTGGGCTATTTTAGTCAGTAAATGAACAGTCAGCTCTTGAAGGTGATGTGTGGGAAGCAGGAAAAATAGGCAAGCATATAGATATGATTGACTTTGACAGGGCCAAACGGTGATGGCTAGACTGGGTCAGAGCATTTCCCAAAATGAAGGTCTTGTGGGGTGTTCCTTGTATGCGGTGGTCTGTACCTACCAAAAGTGGTCCAAGGAAGAGCAACAGGGTCATGGGCACCCAAGATTCATTGATGCGTGTAGGAAACGAAGGCTAGCCTGTCTTATCCAGTGCCACAGAAGAGCTACTATAGCACAAATTGCTGAAAAACATAATGCTGATCATGAGAGAATGGCGTCAGAACACACAGCACATTGCAGCTTGCTGTTTATGGGGCTCTGTGGCCACAGACTGATCAGAGTGCCCACGCTGACCCCTGTCCAACACCAAAAGCACTATGGAGCAATGGAAGAAAGTTACTAGGTCTGATATATCAAGCTTTCTTTTAGATCATGTGGACCGCCGGGTGCATGCGCGTCATTTACCTGGGGAAGAGATAGCAACACGATGCACTATGGGAAGAAGAAAAGCCGATGGGAGAAATGTGATGCTCTGGGCAATGCTTAGAAAGTTTTTGTCCTGGCATTCATGTGGATGTTACTTGGACATGTGCCAAATACAGTACCTAAAGATTGTTGCTTACTCTTCTTCACTTCATGGCAACAATATTCCCTGATGGCACTGACCTCTTTCAGTAAGATAATGCACC